>NW_010422343.1:27832-46779 GCF_000710305.1 Buceros rhinoceros silvestris
CCTGCTGACTGGTGGAGAGGTGCGCTGCTTTCCTAGCAGAAATGCTCAGTGCTGATGAGCAGTGCGTTCTGGCTGAGCCAGAAACCTAGGTGTGCTCTCCAGAAATGAACGGCACAGGGTCTGTGGCCTGCTAGTACGTGCAGGGTGCCACCGCGGTGTCCTGTCCTTACAGCGTGGTTGGGCTGTCTGCGCAACCGCCTGCTAGCAGTTGAATTCACAAGAATGCTACTGTGAGATTCCATCATACAGTGTCACCAGTTTGTAGAGCTACTGAATTCATACGTTTTCTGAAAAATATTAGGTGATTTAAGATACATTAGAACAATCTTTTTCCGATTTAGGTATAACTTCTAAATGTTAATACCTGCTGGTATAAATATCTGTCAGATACCGATGCGTAACAAAGTACAAATTTGCAATACCCAGCAGACATTTAAACTGAGAAATTGTCTGCTATTAGGATGTGTTACAGCTGTGAAATGGCTCCTGATTGACAGCAATAAATGAAACCAATCTTCAGAAGAATAAATATGTAAACGCAAGGTTTATCCTCAGTTTGTATTCCAGGTAGAGCTGCAGTTTCTAATTTGTCATCTGCTGACATGGGAGCAGTGTTAAAACCAGCACCTACACATGGACAGTTGCAGGTACTTAATTTCTATTTTCTTACAGAAACACAACTTTTCAGGATTGATAATAATTGGAAGGTATAATTTACAAAGCTGGAATTAATTAGGAACTTTAATGATTACAACTTTTATCAGTGTTTCAGGTTGACCATTCTGATGCATTTTCATCTATAATCCGTAGTTTAAAATAAATTCTGGTGTATAAAGCAGCTAACAGCTTTCTTGTGCTGTGATGGCAGACAGGTTCTTGTAACTAATGTATCACAATTATCTGGTAATGCATAAATAAAGGAATCATTTTCTGTGTGCTTTGAACACACAGGCAATTGGACAAATCTATATAGATTTCCAATCTTAACAATTTTTTAGAAAAGATACTTAAGCAACCTTTAAAGCAGAGGGAAACATCAAGTACGTGTTAAACTCCTGATCCTGATAGCTTCATTCTGAAGAAACTCAGATTCCTGAGGGATTGTGATGAACAGCAAATGCTTTTTTTTTTTTCTTTTTAACTTTTCTTGGCAAAGGAAACTTATGAAGAAAAGAACCGGCTTTTGAAGGAGCGCCTGGACAGAATATTTTCTGGCAACGAGCGCCGTTGCTCGCGGGCCCCAATGTATGGCAGAGACTTGCTGAGTGTTTGTTCTTTGGCTGGTGAAAGAAAGCCCTCTCAGCTGCCTTCCGGTGAAGACAACAGCTGGAGGTGGGCCGGCTTCGTGAACTGTTGCCTTTCCTCAAGTGCCTCTGGCGGCCCAAGTAGCCCATTGCAAGAAATGATCCTGACGTTGGTGCAGCAACAGGAGTCTCTAAAGGACGTTGTTAACAGGTAATGCGTGACTCTGCCTTGTAGGCCTCAAAAGGCTTTAAAAGCTCATTTCTCTTCGTAAGCTTGTTTGCTTTACACTGATTTATTTAGCAGTAAATGGTGTGCCATGTGAACATAAAAATAATAGTAACTTCTGCAGATGATCATTTTATATCTAACTTTGTAACTTGGTTTTCCCTTGTTTTGATGCTTTTCACAGGGCTCTCTTCGTATTGCCAGCTGCAGTTGCTGCTCCCCCGTGTTTGTACGTAGCAAATCCTCCGCCTTCCTATAGTCACAGATTGAAGCTCCTGAAGCACAGCCTGAAGCAGAAGGCAGCTCCACACTTGCATCAGTTGCAACAGATTACAACTCCTCACCTGCTCCAGTTCCCTGACCTCCGGCTGGTGCAGTATGACTCAGGTAAAGGAGGACTTTTGGTGATAATATTTCAGGAATTCCTGTTTCGTGGGAATGGAATTTCTATATAAAACCATTGTTGATTTTCTTGTTTGAAATACAGGAAAATTAGAAGCCCTCGCTGTCTTGCTTCAAAAGTTGAAATCTGAAGGACGCCGTGTGCTGATTTTGTCGCAGATGATTCTGATGTTGGACATACTGGAACTGTTCCTGAATTTCCATTTCCTCACGTTTGTGAGGATTGATGAATACGCTAACCATGAACAACGGCAGGTGAGTTTGCCCTAACAACTGTCCTCTGGTGCAGCAATATGTGCTGCTCAGGCTTTTATATGCTACAGAAGGGGAAGGAAATTTGCCTTATTTCTTTCTCATTTTGAAACACTTGACTTAGTTTTGTCTGGTGTTTTTTGTTTTGTTTTTACTAGGCTACAGTGAATTTGGTTTGGTATTTTATTTGGTGTGTGGCTTATTTACTCCTTGTTTTCACTCTGTTTATGTAGGAGCTGATGAAAATTTTCAACAGAGACAAGCGCATTTTCTGTGCCATCCTTTCCTCGCACAGTCGCTCCACTGGAGTCAATCTTGTTGAGGCAGACACCGTTGTGTTCTATGACAATGATCTAAACCCGGTGATGGATGCAAAAGCTCAGGAATGGTGTGACAGAATTGGGAGATGTAAAGATATCCATATATACAGGTGATGGTTACAGCCCAACAACCACCTTTAACATGCTGTAATGTAAAGTTAATTCAGGCAGTGCTACTTTGATCTGAAATAAAGTGGAAACAGTGCTGAAAACTTCATCTCACTTCAGTAAAAAAGATGCCAGGTTATCATGTGAAAATGTGGTCTTACCATGTCATGAATGAGTGGATCATACCTGCATGGGTTTTGTCTCTTAGTTTACAAGAAGTATTTGAAGTGCAATGTTTTTTTATTTTTTTGAATTACACTAATTGCTGAAAGACAGCTTTGAAGTAGCGGTGGTAGTACGTGCTTTGTTCTGGGTCTGTAGCAAAACAGAAAAAGAACACCGCCCCCCAAACCACCACAGTTTAAAAGTTCCGTGTTATTTTCTATAGGCAACTTATCAGATTTTTTTTTTTTTATAGGCTTGTCAGTGGTAATTCTGTAGAGGAGAAGCTTTTGAAAAACGGCACAAAGGACTTGATCAGAGAAGTAGCTGCTCAGGGAAATGACTATTCAATGGCCTTTTTAACACAGGTAAGTTATTATACAAACTATATTTATTAATATATTTATAGAAACTAAATTTATTAAACACCTGTGTTGAGGTGTTTAATAAATTCAAGCATCTGTGTTGGAGAGTTTATTACAGAATGGTTTGGTTTGAAAGGGACCTTTAATGATCACTTAGCCCAACCCCCCTCCAGTGAGCAGGAACATCTTCAAGTGGATCAGGTAGCTCAGAGCCCCGTCCAACCTGACCTGGAGTGTTTCCAGGGGTGGGACATCCACCACCTCATTTGGGCTAGAATTGACAGGTGAGCATACGAGGTTTCATGATTGCTTGAACTCTAGGAGTTAGGGCCACGCTCCCTGAGGTACTGTCCATCTCCATTTGTGCAATAATTTTCATAGTGAGGCAGAGGCATCACCTGTGTGATTTAATATGTTCTGCTTTCTTGCACCGTGCTGCAAAATTCTGCAGAGCTTGTAAGGACGACAGTTTCAAGAACCATAAAAATGTGAAATACGATGTTTGGGTATTTGGTGAGATGGGCTCTCAGCTGCTGCTCTGAAGATGCAGAAGACAGTGACTGCACTGATGAAGCCAGTCCATCCCCTTCTGGCACTCCCAATGCGGTGGTGCAGGAGGACACACTATTCCTGACTTCCCTGTAAATGAACTGTTAACGCTTCATTCTACCCTGCAGTCCTACAGGAGAGAAAATGGACAGTTTTCCAGAAATAACAGAAGGAAGTCTAATTTTGCTGTAGTCGGTCCATGGTTTATAAAGTTACTTGAACCTGAGCTAATTCAAAATTATGTAAAAAACCAGAGTGGTCCCAAAAGCTGAATGTATGTCCCTTTTTTGTTTTTGTTTTTTTCCCCTTTCCTTCTACTTACCAAGCAAACGATTCAGGAATTGTTTGAGGTTCATTCTCCTATGGAGGATTCTGGATTTAGAGTGAAAGCAGAAGAATTTGTGGTACTTTCTCAAGAGCCATCTCCAGCAGAAAATATTTCACCTAAAGTTGCAAGACCATTCATAGAGGTAATTATTAACACATACATTAAAAATACAGTTGTGCAACATGAGTATTAAACAGCTGCATTTTTTTTTTTTTTGTTTGTTTGTTTGGGTAAATTCTGTCAGTCTCTTTCTGGTAGTTTTATGTCATTCTGTCGTTTTCCTTGTAACAGAACTTCCGAAAGCCCAAGGTTGAGTTATGTATTCTCTTGTCTAAGTTATGTTTCTCTTGCCTAAGCAGAGACTTATTCCAGAAATTTATGTTGGATTTCAATGAGCTTTTTATCAGGTTTCGTTCTGTATTTTTGAAGTCTTCGTTGGTTTTAAAATATGTCTTTCTGAAAGGCCCTCAACAGTATTGAACAAGAGGATGAGGAATCAAATTACCACGTACAAGAAATAGGACCTGAGTCAAGCATTGAACCTTTTATCTCGGAGCTCTGTGAGACAAAATACAATGAAGAGCCCTCCCAGCTGCAGGAGTTAGTTGCAGTTGTGGACCAGGTACCATAACTTTCCGTTAGTATTTGGTTTAAAAGTAATATTTAGTTCAAATACTTCAATTTCTTTGCAGTCTGTCCTTAAAGCAACTTTGTTGTCTATGGGATTGATACTCCCATTAAATAGATGGGAGATCTCCTACTGACTTCAGATGTTAAGCTGTCAGAGAGGGAGATTAGTTTTAAGGAAAGATTTGATACACTCTCCTTCAATTAACATTTCTTTTATTAGCATCAATACTGACTTTTTTCCCTCGGTATGTTCTTGCAGCTGACTCCAATTGAGAAGTATGCTTTGAATTATTTAGAGCTCTTCCATGTTTCAGCTGATGAGAATGAGCCACGGTTGAATGAGGTAAAACCACAAATCTTTCTTTCCTGTGCTGTTCTGTCACAGTGGGTACGGGGAGGGTTATATTTCCAGTGTGAAGTGGAAGTTTCTCTGGTGACCTGGAATGTATTGTAGGCACTTCTGTGATCTTGTTATACTTTATGAACACCAGAATGCCTTCCAGAGAGTTTCTTATTTGAGGATTCTCTTAGTTTAAGGAGGTGTCAGTTCTTCATTTCTGTTTTCTAAATGGGAATGACATTCTTCAGCACAGCTCAGCAAATATTTGTTGTTCCGCATTGATAGCGGTGAAAAAGTTTCAGTAGCCGCTTATTCAGGTGAAGGAGCTGTGTTCTGGTTGTCTTTCTTTTTTCACTGAAATTCTGAGTTTGCTTTATTTTGAGGGTTTAAATACCGTCAACAGAGTAAAAAAAATCTTTTCTAAATGATTCTGAAAGTATCTGTTAAGAAAGTGCTATAAGATTTCCGTGCCTGAAGATGTCAAAGTTCAAGGAGTTTGTGCATAAAAATACAAATTAGTAAATTTTAGTCCAGTGTCTGTTACCGCATAAAGTTTATAAGGAGTCTGACTTTGATCTAGATGGAATTGAAGACTGCAAAGAAAGCTTGGGAAGTCCAGCATATGAAGGAGTTAAAAGAAAAAGAGCAAAAAATGCTTTGGGAGGATGAAGAGGAACTTCTAACCTACACTCGGGAGGATGCATACAACAAAGTAATGCCTGATTAGTCTTGTTTCTCTTCATAGTGTATCTCTTAGCGGTTATTATGAGAACACCTTTTCCTTCAGGGATCAGCTGGATCATTTGAATTGTGTTCTCTCTTTGTTGTGTAGGAGTATGTCTATGAAGGTCCAGATGGACAAACCGAAATAATGCCAGTAAGTAAAAGTAATGCCAGGCAGCCTAAACAGGCTTTTCATTGTTTTGAAGTGTAAGGATCAGTGGAGAGTTAATACTGCAGTAACTACAAATTTTGCTCTGTGCAGCTTTGGACTCCTCCCACTCCACCTCAGGATGATAATGATATCTACATAGATTCTGTTATGTGCCTGATGTATGATACCACCCCGATTCCAGAATCAAAGCTGCCTCCAGTGTATGTCAGGAAGGAACGTAAACGGCACAAAGCTGATCCATCTGGTAAGTGTTTGTTCAAACTTGTTCTGAGATTTAATCCTGAAAAGTTAAAAAAATTAGAGGATTTTTCGTACCCTCTACGTATCTGGTCCAGTAAAGATCAAATTTGCAGGTTTGAAGAGATGAAAATTCTTGTCTCACCATGGTCTTGAAGCAATAGAATGGCTGAAGTCCCAGTTCTTATCTCTTATTTAGAGATCCAGGTGCTTATAAAAGGATAATTTCAGAAAACAGGCATTCTACTATGTGAGTTGGGACAAGGCTGATCTTACTTTATACCAGACCCTGTTTAGTTACTGACAGTACGTTTTTAAGAGGTCATGGGGAATATTCTGTACACACGTAGGAGCATTTTGCAGCTGTAAGTAGCAGAGGAATCAAAAATGATAACTATCTATTTACCAAGGATGTTTGGATTTTATTTTTTTCTCTCAGCTGCAGGTAGGAAGAAAAAGCAACGTCATGGAGAGACCGTTATTCCACCTCGTTCACTTTTTGATCGTGCAACTCCAGGCATGTTGAAAATGCGCCGAGAGGGCAAAGAACAAAAGAAAAACATCTTGTTGAAACAACAAACACAGTTTGCAAAGCCTTTGCCGACTCTTGTCAAACCAGCTGCTGAGGCTGGACAGGATAATCCAGAGTGGTTGATCAGTGAAGACTGGGCACTTCTGCAGGTGAGATGATACCTGCATTTCCCGCTGTTATTATTTATTGTGTTTTGGCTTCTAATTTTTGAAATGGCTCTTTCTGCACTTTATTACTTCAAGGCTATTTCCAATTCTTAAGACTAGTTTGGCATTTTGCTGCCGTAACTCAGAAGAGATTGCCTATCCTTTGCGTTCCTCTAAGGAAAAATTAAAGCTTAAACTACAGAATGCATAATTAAGTCCTTTTTTTTTGTTGTAGGGACCACTGACTATTATGTTCCAGATTAGTTGTGCTGGTTGGATAATGCAGCTAAGGGTCTCTCCGCTTTTGAGAAGAGCGCAGCACCTGAGTGGCAGCTCTCTGTTGCTCTTACACCAATCTCCAAGCGTTCTCTTCCATGTCAATCTGCATAATAGCATTTTATGGTTATTTATCCTCTGTGAATGTAGGTGAACCCATAGCCTGAGCCCTGAGCTGACTCATTGTAGTAGTGGCGTGTGGACACATGCAGATAAGGGTGGGCTTGGAAGATGGGAATGATTTGTTATCTGAAGCTTTTGTACCTTTATCTGTTGCAGGCAGTGAAGCAGCTGCTGGAGCTTCCGTTAAATCTCGCTGTTGTATCGCCAGCACACACTCCCAACTGGGACCTTGTTAGTGATGTTGTTAACTCGTGCAGCAGAGTCTATCGCTCACCAAAACAATGCCGAAACAGATACGAGAATGTCATTATTCCAAGGGAAGAAGGAAAGGTGAGTTTATATAGAATGATGCTTCTTTTTTTACCTTAAGTTTGTAGATTTTTTCCTTATCTCCGTAAACACTTGTTTTTTGTTAAAGTTTCAACAGTGTAAATAAATAACTTTTAAAAGATTATTAAATTATCCTCATCAGGATTTCCACTTATTTTATGTGATTTCTTTGAAAAGAAAAAGCACCTGAACAAAATCTTCCACAAAAGATCATCTAACTTTCCTTCTTATTTTACAGCTAATGTACGAAGCTAATCCTAAAAAGAAGACAAAAAGTATTTATAAGGTGTGCATTGGTATTCTTTCAAAATCAAATCTAGACACTGTGGTATTTAGCAGCAATGGAGGTGGGCAGATAATTCATATGAGATCCATGTTGAGTGTCACTTGAGTTCTGAAACATCAATTAAAATTCCAAATTTATTTTTCCTTTCTTTGTTGGTACAGTGGATTGACACCAGACTTCAGCTTTTGGATTTGATAGATAAATTTTAAATCATTCAAGAAGTTTGTGATTTCACTTAAACTGTAGTGGCTATTTTTCCACCTAACAACCACTATGTAACTTACCCTGATTATTTTGATGTGACGGTACTTAAGATCCATAAGAATGCACTTCATGCCAGAGTCTAAGTGGATTACAAATACATAGTGAATTTAATGCCTGAAATACCTTTTAGTAAATGAGGACGATAGTACGCTACAGAGAGAAAAATAAATTCCATGAGCAACTTCTTCCAAACCTACAGCAATTTAGTGACAGAACTGAGTAGAGAATCTAGAGCTTCTGACTGTAGTCCCGTTGTCTGACTGAGAAGCAGGTTTGTCCCTGACTGGCAGGTGCTGCTTAGGAGAAGCAGAGTGTTAGAGTGGCATGGTGTGTTGGATGTTAACGTAGCGTTGTTGGGAGAGCAGTGCAGTGACGGTTTTATTACGTGTGCGCTATGCATAACTATAAACTAATGGGCTCTTGGTTTGGGTACTGAATTACGCTTACAAGATCTAAACTAAAGCAAAGATTCTTTTTCAAATTAGAGTTTGCCATTTTGTATGTCCCCAAGTGCTGATGCCAGCGTGACCATGAGAACCGCTCCTTATTTTGCTTTTTCTTTATATATTTCCCATAGAGTTTTGTTTAACAGTAAGTTATCAGTGACATGAGGCAGAGACCAGTCTGTGATAGATATGTTGGAGGACGTTTTTATATAACCTACAAGCTCACCATGTGTTTATACATAGACAAAATGCCCTCTGGGTGTGTTTGCAATTGAAAGTTGGTTTCTTTTCATTTTCTAGACTAAAAACAGTCGCCCACTTCGTACCAATCAGATCTATGCTCAAGATGAGGGTGCGACCCACACGCAACTCTATACTAATCATTTTGAGATGATGAAAATGATTGCAGGGAAGAGAAGTCCACCCATCAAACCTCTGTAAGTTCAGCTGGGATCATTCGATCTCCCTGTCACCACAGATCTCCTGGAAACTGTTGTGAATTGCTCTTGCAGCCCAGAGTTTTTTCACACTCTGTTTCAAGCTGCTGTTTTGTTTCTGTGTTCTTGATCTCTTTCCTTGCATCTGGGCCTGGTGCTGTTGGAACACCTCCCCATTTCATGTGTTCGGGTTAGCTTTTACTCGCTGCGTGCGTTTGTTCTGTGTGAGTCAGAGCAGAAGAGCACTTGGTTTTGTCCACTTCATAAGCCACTTTCCATTTGCCTGAATTGTAAACATTTTGATGTCTATGCTGTTAGTAGTACATTGTTTTCTATATGTATTCCTGTAGTAACTTTTTCTGTATTAATTTAATACTTACAGGCTCCAGTACTGGTGGGAAAACTTCACAAAAGTTTTTAAAAAAAAAAACTGCAGTGTCATCTGCTAAAACATGTGAAATTAAATACTGTTTTTATGTTTTTCCTGTCTCCAGTAATACAGTTTTTTCTCAATTTCAGGCTTGGCATGAATCCTTTCCAGAAGAATCCAAAGCATGCATCAGTGCTTGCAGAAAGGTAGGCACTCTCTGTCTTACGGGAGTTACAAATTGTATAAAAATACTTTTATCTTCTCTTTTTTTTAACTTTCTGTTATTTATTTTTGACGGTGGCGTATTTTGTCTCCTCATTGTTTCTAGTGGAATCAACTATGATAAGCCACTTCCTCCAATTCAAGTTGCATCGCTCCGAGCAGAACGTATTGCAAAAGAGAAAAAGGTATGGTCCCCAGCTCAGCTGGACATACGACTGCAGTAACTGGAAAAACTAGGCAGCAGAGGAAGTGTGAGGAGAGCTGCCTCCTGGGAGACCTTTGGGGGTACAGTGGACGTTAGGAGCAGCTGCACATTGTTCCCATACTGGGGTTCAGATATCCACGGTCCAAAGTGGGACCTTTCCTTGGGCTTTTAGGTCACGCTCATGCTCGTTGTTCAGAAGCATCTTCTTGGAAACTGTATTAAAACTGTGTCAAAATCTTGTTTTATTCTTTACCATGCTGTAGCCTCCTTTCTTACATTACTCAGAACGAGCTACTTGTCCTTCCTTGTGGATGGTAAATGGCTTGTTCTATGCTCTACGCTATATAACCATGAACGTAGCTGGGAGTTTGAAACTAGTTAGGTCATGTAACTTGGACTTAGTTACAGTGAAGGCAGACTTGTGTGCTGTCTCTGCACGCCATATATAAAACGTGCTTAGAATTAAAGGGGATTTGGTTTCCAGGTTTTGTTTTGGTTTTTTGACTATAACCTGCGCTGTTTTGAAGACTGTGAAGCTCACCCTTTGATTTCCTAGGCTTTGGCTGAACAGCAGAGGGCACAGCAGCAGACAGGTCCACAGCCGCAGCAGCAGCAAGCTGGTCAGCAGCAAGCTCAGCAACCAGCTGTACAGCAAGCCCAAGCCCAGCCCCAGGCGCAGGCTCAGGCCCAGGTAGTGCAGCAGCCCCAGGCAGTAGTGCAGACTGCAGTAACTACTGTGGCCAACACGGCAGTATTGGTAAGAAAGGGAGGGCTTGTGCCTCTGGTGTAGTAACGTCAGTTCTCTGTGTGTACCGTATCTGCGTGTTTGATTTTCTCTGGAAAGTGGGAATTTTAGGTCAGTATAGTGAGAGAAAAGTGTTTCTGTCTGTCTTTGTGTTTTCCTGGGTATGCTGGGTATCTTCTTTCTTTGCTCATTTATTAAGACTGTGTTTGTACTATTATAGCGATAGATCTTGGCATTCTGAGGTGGAAAAACACCATATCCTTTGCAAAGATTTTTTGCCTTTTTCAGTTTAGACTTTAATTTAATCAAGTCTGAGCAAATACATTTACATGGTCACTGAACAGTGTTTATTCAGAGAACTTGGAGAATGAAGAGAATATATCTGTAAGAGCTACTTTTAAAGTAGCTGAAACCCCAAATTTTTATTAAACTTTGCAAGGCAAGTGGGATGCTGCATCCTACAGGATCTACCATGACTGTCTTATTGCAAATCTGTGCAAAGTTTTCATGGCTTCTTGTCATTGAAGGGCAAGAACACTACAGCTTTTAGAGAAAGAGGCAGAGGACGGGTTCTGACCCCTAAGCGTTGCTGTGTGTCTAATGCTCAGTGATGTTTCTGTGTGAGTGGCTATCGGTGGTGTGCCAGAGTAGGCTATTGCTCCCTTCTTCTGCTAATAAGGAAGTCAGATGACCAGTATTTACCAAACATTTGGCTGGTCTCCAATTGCTCGTTAGTGTGGCAGAATCCTAATACGTACATCACATCACTTGTTGATAGGTAGAATGATGAACACCTGCAGAAGTACCTGTGCCTTTTACTGCGTTTTTGTTATTTAGTCACTTCTGGAATACAGTATTGTGTTAAAGAGCCTGGCAGGGTAAGAGTATATTCAGTTTTCTGGTACTGTTTTTCTGAACTGTTACCTCAATTGTCTTCTGAATAGGCGGGCACAATCAAAACAGCAGTTACGGGGACAAGTATACAGACTGGTAAGAAGACTTTATAATTAGGCCTTGGAGATGATAGGACATTGGGATTTTCATTGTTAGAATCTCACATTTAATGCTGGCTTGCTTTCAGCTACAGTGAGTGGGAACGTCATAGTGAATACTGTCGCTGGGGTCCCTGCTGCCACCTTCCAGCCCATCAATAAACGTCTGGCTTCGCCTGTTATACCTGGAACGCTGACTGTGAGTAGATCACACCTCACTTGTGTCCCTCGACTGATCTTGGGTGTGTGTTTTATCAGCATATCTGTTTTTATTCTTTAGCTTTCCATGTTATCAGAAACTCTGCTGCTTGCAAATTTCCTGTGTGTCATGTGATTCTGTGACAAACCCCTCTCCCTTAACAAATACCAGAACACTGAGGAACAGTTTGTCAGAAAAAAGTGCCTTATAGACACTGCTGTTCGAAATAGTTGGTAGACGAGCGCTGTCATAGGCAGTGTGTTATGTCCTTACTGTTTCCAGCCGGTAACTGTTGCACGCTTTATTAATTACGATCTTTATTATTGTGTTAATGGTTTAGGACTATGGAAGATAAAGCAAAAAATTGAAAGGTCATAAAATCAGATTTCAGTGATGTAGTTAAGGGGTTGGTGATCAGCCTGTGTGAAAACGACTTAACCAGATGCTGCTGATGAGACATACCCGAACAGACAGATCTGTTAATCCGAACAGATAGCTGCATTAGAAAGATTGGCCTTTGCATTGCTTTGGCATTTTTGACGTTTGTTTCTAAAGTTGCGTAGTCCGTTTGCAGAAGGTTCCATAGCTTAAGGACACTTCAGAAATGAGTGAGAAATGATGACTGTGTCCCTTTTCAGACTTCGGGTGGTACTGCAACTGCACAAGTGGTGCACACCCAGCAGCGAACGGCGGCAGCACCTGCTGCTTCCACAGAACTGGTGACCATAGCATCTACCCAGGGAGTTCGAGCAGTGACGTCAGTGACAGCGTCAGCAGTGGTAACTACCAACTTAACACCTGTGCAGACCCAGACAAGGTCTTTGGTGACTCAAGTTACACCAGGTAATAATCGTGTGTTTAGGGATTTTTTTTTCTGAGGGGACATAGCGGCCTATATTTCTGTAGGTGGCTCGACCGCCATAGCCCCACAATACTGAAAGTCTGGATTTGTTGGCAGCACAATTAAACAGTGCTCTGATATTGAGCTTGCTTTATTGATTACATTTTTCTGTAGTATTTCTGGTTAAAGTGTTGCAGTAGAGAGCTGCTTGGCCCCGGGCACTGCATTTTAAAAATATCATTAATAATCTAGCAGTAATATCAGAATTGACTCTCTCAGCTAAAAACCATTGTGAAGAAAGGAGAATATGTTTTATTTTTTACTCTACTTTTGCATCATGTTTATGCTAATCTGTTTTTATTTGTAGTTAGTCCACAAACTCTGGAGTGGAAAAATAATGCATTTAACAGCTTGGCTTTTCAGGTGAAATCAATCAAATAAACCGTATGTTCAAAAGATTTCTTCAGAGCATTTTTTTTTTTCTTTATTCACAGCTACACCAACAGTCCAGCTGTCCGGCAAAACAATCACCCCTGCTCACTTCCAGCTTCTGAGGCAACAGCAGCAGCAGGCTGCGCAGGGGCAGGTCCCACAGATTCAGGCTAAGGAACAAGCCCAGTCTCCAGCTCAAAACAAAACTGAAGGGAAATTGTCACAGGTGAGGAAGTGCTTCTGAGGTAACGTGGCTTGTCACTCTCATTGGTACTGTGAGCATCGTTAGCAGTGTGTGTTGTAACCTGTTCTCTTGTGCTAGAGTGAACTGCAGCTCTTTCTTAAATTTGATCCTGCTAAAATGTGGTGAAGGCAGTGAGTCCGATAGCCCTTTCAAACGGAACCACTATCACAGGAGGTCAGGAAGTAAAGCACTTACTGTCACTTATGCCCTGGCAAACCCTCTGTGTAAAAGAGTTGCATTTGTAGCTCTGATCTTAACTAAAGCCAGCCATAGAACGCTTCTCCTTTAAAGCTCCGGATTCATCTCCGTGTTTTTCCTGTAGTCGTGTAAAAGATTGGAAATGATGGAAGTGTTTGATTGTTGCAGGAGCAGCTGATCAAGTTGCAGAAGCAGAAGCTGCAGCTTCCCCAGCAGCAGGCAGGGCAGCAGACACAGCAAGGGGCACAACAGCAAACGGCACAAGTACAAGTGCAGCAGCAACAGCAAACGCAACAACTCACTGCTGTTACAGCACCTCGGCCTGGCGCGGTTCTCACAGGCACTACTGTCACAAACCTGCAAGTTACTCGTCTCGTAAGTTGTCTTTGACTTGGCAAAAACAGCCCTAAACACCTTTTTCTCTTTGCTGGTGTAAATGAACTGGATACCAGGCATTCACACACACGAGCTCTTTTACTGAGGCAGCACAAAAGATCTAGCTGTAACATAAATAGCTTTAAATTGCACTTCCGCACTGATACCGTCTCTGAAGTGTGTTTCTGTAAAGGAGAAATTATATTTAGAAACATTTACAACTTCACAACACTTTATAATGAGCTGTTATATGTAGCAAGTATTTTTTTGTGCAACAAAATTTTTGTGTACAATAATCTTCATTCCTTACTGCTTAGACTCGTGTTCCTGCTTCCCAGCTTCAAGCACAAGGACAGATCCAGGCCCAGACTCCGCAAGCAGCACAGGTTGCTCTGGCAAAGCCCCCGGTGGTGTCTGTTCCAGCTGCTGTTGTGTCATCGGCAGGAGTCACCACGCTCCCTGTTACCGTTGCAGGCATTAGCGTTGCCATTGGGCAGCCGCAGAAGGCAGCAGGTATGGCAACAGACTTGCTAAATCCCACTTTAAATCCCACTCTTAAATGTAGGGTGTTTCAAATAATGTCTCCTGTGGCATGCTCACATTCTTAAAAGCTAAAGTGATAGAGGTTGCATTCCAGTTTGTTTCTAGTATGAGGTAGGAGACTTGAGCTTACTCCATGTGCTCTGGAGGTAAGCATGATGCTTTAGCCAGATGTGGTTGGTTTTACTTGTTTTGGGTTTTCTAAATCTGTGTGTGAGAGCAGGTGAGCAGATGCAGTTTTAGAAATAAAGACAAAGTAATTTAATCCATTTTTAAAAATGCAAAATGAAAACAGGAAAACGTGTGTTTCATAACTGTCTCCTGTACTTGGACAGAATTTTTCCTGTAGGAAGATTATTGTGAGAACACAAAGTTTGCTTATTCATGCCCCCAGATAAGCTTTTTTTCTCCGGTGTCAAAATCATGTGTCTTATTCCCATTAAAATCAGTGGGTTATTAGTGCTCAGAGCTATGCAGATGCAGAAGTCTATAAAAAAGCACAATCTGTGTTTGCAAGCTGTGATTACTGAGACAAAGCAATAAAATGAAGACTCTTGCAGTTCTAATTATTTTTGTAATTTTCAGGAGGCCAGACAGTAGTTGCCCAGCCCCTGCACGTCCAGCAGCTTCTGAAGCTCAAGCATCACCAAGCAGCCCAGCAGCAGAAAGCTATCCAGCCTCAGGTTGCACAGGGCCAGGCAACCGTGCAGCAAAAGGTACGTGTTGTTTGCTCTCCCACCGAGTTCTGCAGCGCTTCTGGGGCTGTAAAGCTTCAGCTCTGAATTACGAGGACACTCCTAGAGAGTCAGTCAGTATTTCTAGAGGTGGATCTTTAGTATATCTCGAGAGAACAGTTTCTCATCTGCCTCGCTAGGTGCTTAATAATTTTTCCAGTCAGTCTGCTATTTGCTGTGATTTCTTATACCCCAAACTGGCTTTTGCTGTTTTCTTTTTAAAGTAACAAAGATTAAGATTCTCCTTAGTCATTTCTAATATAACTGAATGTGGAATAATCCCAAAGGTTCATAATATTTGTATAAGTGCATGAAAGCTTTCTCCTAGTGCTCATTTATTGAACCTGGAAGGATTTTGTTTCAATAATTAAATGTACTTAATATTGTTAGCTACATACCAATTCTTGAAAATACACATGTTTTGTATTAACTTTTTTTCTCTTCTGCAGATAAATGCTCAACAGGTTACAGTCCAAACCCAACAGCAGACGTCACAGCAACAAAAAGTAACTTACACTACCCAGCCTGCCATTAAAACACAGTTCTTAACAACTCCGATTTCCCAAACCCAGAAACCAGGTGGAACCCAGCAAGTGCAGGCCCAGATTCAGGTACAGGTAACACGGGTTTGCACCTCTAAACTCTGCAGTGGCTGGAGAATTGGAAAGGTGACAGGTGATGTAGCGTTTTAGCACCTGTTCCTCTTAATTCTGGTCACTAATTGTTTAAATCGACTTTATTATAAAATTCATTGGTCCAAATATGTGGCCGTGGAGCAGGTCTTGTAGCAGGCTTGATAGATGCGGCCTGTTGCTGCTATTAGCAATTTTTTATTTTGACCAAATCTTTATTTCATGTCACTGCAGGTCGCAAAACTTCCGCAAGTGGTGCAGCAACAGGCTACTGTTGCCAACATTCAGCAGATGGTTTCAGTTTCCCAACAGGTAGGTTTTGTGCTTGTCAAATCGATCCTACTGAAAGCTCATTTATGTGGAATATGTTGTATTTTTCACCTTAAGTGTGGCATAGGTGCTATTTTTGAAGCATGTAGCAAATTCCTTTCTATAAAAATGAATCGTGAATACTGAGTCAGCTGCTGTATGTTCTCTGGTCTAAAACTTTGGCAGATGCAGCAATGTTTGTCCATCACTGTAGATAAGCTGCACGACATCTTAAAAAAATTTTCTGGAGCTGAAAGAACTTTTAAAAACTGTTTTCTTGTGATGCATAGTCAGGGTAACAAACAATTGAACTAACGAGCACCCTCTGAGTTTGTTCTATAAAATTTGGAACAGATCTTTTCGTTGTAGTTCACAAAGCTGTGCCAGGTGCTTTGTACAAGTCAGAATGGAGTGATACCTGTTCTAAACGTGGTTTGGTAACAGAGGGCCAGAGAAGGTCAAACAGCTCGGTCTCCCCTCCCCAAACTACCAGGCAGTTTGTTGATGCTGTTCAGAACAATATCATTCAGGCTGTTAGCAACAGGCGTAACTTAGGCTGTTGATTGGCAGGAGTGATTTCACTTTGGACAGTGGATGAAGTTATTGCTTCAGTGCACAAAAATCCGAGCCGATCAGCTCTTAGTCTGTCACAGTTTATAGTGCAGCACTTCAGAGCGGTATCAAACCTGTGCCCGTTTACCTGGAAATGATGATAAAGTGGTGTAACCTCCTCCGATGTGACTGCTTCAAGGGCAAGGTAGACAGTGGGGAGCAGAAACCTCATCAGTCAACACAAGTTGAGTTGTCCTCTGTAGTCAGTAAGAGCTCCTAGGTAATTTTTCCAGGGACGTTGAAAGCTAGATGTTTAACAGCTGCTGAGGCTGGCATAACTCTGTTGCAGTCCGTGGTAAAAAGACAAATAAACTCCTCCCCTCCCACCACAGAGGCCGGTGAATCAGTGGCAGCAGGATTAGGCGTGCTAAGTATTTTTTAAGCCGCAGCCTGGATGTGCGTGTGGCAGTGATGTGTGCATGGCATGCTTTTTACTGGCATTTTTAGCTCTTCCCAGTGGATTCCTCTTGGATCGATCAAGAGTTCATCTTCCCCTAGAGAAGCCCTTGCAGCTTCATTTGGCTTCTCTAACAAAGGCAGCTGAAGCTGCTCAGTTTTCATTACCTTGTCTTCTGAATAAGGAGACGTTGGATTTTTTTCTCCCTTGCTCTGAATAGAGCTATGAAAATTCGATTTTTGGATGGAGTTCAAACTATTCTACCCTAAATTGGCAATAGAGACTGGCAGCTGTAGTCGGAGACTGGTGGGAAGCCTCAGTGGCTGTATTTATTGTCACAGTGTGGGTGCAGAGTGGGCATTTTCCCTTCTTTGATCCTCCATCTATCAGTCTATTCTATTCCCTCTTCCTTCACGTCTCCTTCTGTAGTACAGGAGTTTTCCTATCTGTCTAATAGAGTTTTTTCCCTTCCATTTATTTTTGGTAAAAATTCTGGGGGAATTTCCTTTAATTTATACTGCAGAGATCTGAGTTACAGGCATATTGGCTCTTAGCTCTGATTTATAAAGCTCTAGAAAATGTGATGGAACGCTGTTCCTCACTGAAACCGCAGAGCCTGTGTTCCCAGAACCCCTCCCAGCCTTCCTGCTTTCTCCAGGATGCTTCTCAGTCAAGAGAGCGAATCGCATTATCAGTAAGATGCTTCTGTAGAGGGGAAACGTAACGAATGCTCAGTTTAGTGCTAAACTACTGTTTTGTAATTGCCTTGTCATCCTGCTGTCCAGGTACAAGCTCAACCCCAAACCGTGACACTTTCTCAGACAACAGCAGGTCAGCAGCAGGTTCAGGTGATTCCTGCAACTACTGCGACTGCTCAGGTCGTCCAGCAGAAACTGATACAGCAGCAAGTGGTGACAACAGCATCTCCCCAGATTCAGGCTCCAGGTGTACCGAATCCAGCCCAGACACCAGCAACGTCTGAAGCCCAGAATCAGCAAGCAAAAGTACAAATGAGGACGCCCACTGTCAGACTAAAGGCACCTACCAAACCCAGTTGAATTAACGATTAAAATGCAATAACAGGGAAACGCAGCATTTCTTGTTTGCTAAGCCAAGTGAGAAGCTACTCCAAACACCCCAGTGAGGACAAACCACCCCTATGGATTTGGTTTTAGCAGAAGGGTTTTTGCTGGTGAACATTTAAGCTCTAATATAACTTCAGCGTATTAGCACCTGTTTAGCACTCAAAATCTGTATGAGACGTGTTCCTCCAGTGTTCTCTGTGCTCATTCAAGCCAGATGAAGCAAACATTACTCACGTTTAAATTCTGCTGAGCTTCACAGAAGTCAAATGGTGATATGCCACAAATGTCAGTAAATCTCTGTGTTAGCATCCCGCTGGCTGCCCCGGGGAATGCGCGGGTCTTTGCTATAGTTTGGGTGTGTGCTCAGTGTCCATGGTGAAAGCCGAAAGAACCAGGTGTAGTTAATATAGCAAAGTATTTTCCATCCCTATAAAAGCTGCGTGTTGTTCTCGCTTGAGGTAAATACCTCGGGAAGATCTAACAACGTCTTTGAAGTGCTCCCTGCAGAGTTTAGCCAATAAATGTGAAAACCTGTAAGTATATGTAATTAAAAAGGAAGAAGAGTTTCATTCTCCATTTTTGTAAGTCTTTTAAAATGTTTGTTAGTAGTTTTGTGTACAGTTTACTGAGTCACCCAACCTGTGCGCTCATACTCATATGTCATGTTAAGGTAGTGGATATTTTAGGCATGAACTGAGTAAATACTGTGTGGATAGTAGATGTGTATTAAGATGTAGCCCCTTTTTTTTGTAAAAGAATTGTTTGGTGGATACAGCTAAAAAATGGTCCACGGCTGTTTCTCATGGCACTGCCGTCAAGGAAAATCTCCAACTGATGAAATTTAATCTCTCGGTTTCATTCTGCTCTTGCAACATGTTTAAATGTTCAGTACTTTCTACTCAGCTTCAGCTGGGGGG
>NW_010422343.1:46937-48282 GCF_000710305.1 Buceros rhinoceros silvestris
AAATCCAAGACTTAATTCTTCAACCGTGTAAAGAATAAGATCTAACTTTTGTACTATTCTTTTACTAAAGCTAGTGATGAATGTATCTTCAGGTGGGTATTTTGGATGCGAATAGAGCGTGGCCTCTTCCTGCAAATCGGTTTGCCTTACTGTTAGGAAAAAAAGCCGCAAGCGAAAAGCTGTGTAGAACCGTGGGGGGTTTCTGTACTTTTATTGCATAAAGTGAAAAACAGACTGTGTGCAAACAGCACTGAGTGAGGAGTCAAAGAGCTCTTGGTGGCTCAAATGAATTTATTTTACTTTGGCCATAAAACTGCATGACATGTAAAATTCAAACAAAATTCTAACATTCCTTTTCTGAGATGGTTTTAAAGTTATGTTTCCATTCTGTGATCTTTTACTCTTTTAGGAGAGGAACCTATTTAAAGGTGACGAAAGCCTGTCTTTTGTTCTGGCCTCTGTACGTGCACACCGATTGGTACCGGGTGATGCATGTGGCCTAAACAAGATAGAACCACCCAGCCAGCTCCGCGGTTTTAAGTAGGATGTAGCTACAGCCTGTTCTGTCAAGATCACGGGAATAAACACTGGGTCAGGCAGCAATCCTGATTTTTTTTTTTAATACCTCTTTTCTCCTGCATCTTGTTTTATTTGGACCCTCCGGTCTGCAAATACGGAGGCATCGCTGGGTTTTTTTAAGCCGTTTGTGCATGCAGTCCTATTCCCCTGACCCTGCTCAACCACTCGTTTGTGCCATTACCTAAACTCCTTTACTAGCTGCGAAGCTGGTGGGGTCGGTGGAATAGTCTAAAATGCAAAGCAAATGCAGCGGTGGTGGATCACCAACACTGTGTACAGTGTAGTGTTGCTCATCTGAAAATCCTGCTTAGTTAGCCCCAGTTTTCCTTAAAAATGTTCAGTTCTTAGTGTGTGCATGAAAGTTGGGGGGGGACACTTGGAGCAGCGGGGAGGCTGTTGACTGCATCGTTGTGCTGGTCCGATGTGGTGCCTAAAGAGGCGATTGTTTCTTGTTTAGGTCAGTTAACGAAGATAAAAATCACCCTTTTCCCCCCCTCCTGTTTGTTTTTTGCCTTTTGGTGTGTCTTTCTCCAGGAGTGTGTTAGGAAGTCAAGCTGTAAATACCTGATGAACATAAGCGTTTGTACTTGACCCAGTAGGACTGTAAGGAGTAGTGATGTATCCTACCTGAAGGTGTAATAAAGTGTACATTTTTATAACGCCGCCTCGCCCCGCCTTCTCTGTACCGCGCGGGGAGGGCAGCGGGAGGGGCTCGGGCGGGTTTTCCCGCAGAGAGCCGGTCCTCGCCTGGCCGGCTGCGGGCTGC
>NW_010422344.1:0-1857 GCF_000710305.1 Buceros rhinoceros silvestris
ACACACACACAGACAAACACAGAGAAATAAGGGAAAGAAAAGTACCGGGACTTATCCTGCTGCCGCAAACCCAGACAGAGCAGACGGAAGAGGGGGGTTGGCTTCTACCCCAAGGTAAAGCCCTGCCCCCTTTACCTCCTCACCACCTCCTCCGAGAAAGAGAAGAGAGAGAGAGAAGGGGCCAAAGTGGAGAAAAGCAGGTCTTCTGCGGCTGGCATTTGGAGTACAGGGAGCCAGAGTGAAGGATGGTTGTGGGTAACCCGACTGGGTGGAAGGATGGTTGTGGTTACCCGAGCTGGCTGCAGGGCAGCTCTCTTCCTCTGGATTTTCAGCAGCATAAGCTGCAGAGCCAGGACCGCTCTGCCTGCATCTCGTAAGTACCCTTTTCTAAGAAGCATGCACAATATCTGCTCTGCAATAAGCCAGAAGGGAATCCTCACAACTCTGGGAGGTTGATTATTTTTTCTCTGCTGATGAATCTTGCGTTTGATTTTCTGTGTTTTTGTGCGTGCATGTGTGCACTGAGGTTTGATACTGTTCGCAATGCTCCCCATCAGATCTTCCTTAGTGTAGATGCTTTCAGTGGTAGCTGGTGTGGAAAGTTGAAAGACCTGCTCTGTGATACAGTCTTGGTTCTGCAATGGAGTCAGAGGGGGAAATGAATCAGACAGAAGCTGTTCAAAGTTTGGGGGTGCTTTCTGTTTGTTTTGTTTCAGTTTTGTTTTGTTTTGTTTTTTCCCACCTTCCTCAGAAGGTATGCAATTTGCATTTGAAAGTACTTCATTTCCACAGTTATGTGAGGGGAAAAGAGGAGATGTGAGCAGTTTCCACAACTAGTGTTTTATCAAGGAGCAGCAAGAGAAAATTTTGTTTCATTTGAAGAGGGAAGAATGATGGTGAGTTGATGAGAGGGAACTGAGCCAGGACAGCTTTTCTTGAGAGTGAAGTTTTGCTTCCCCATAATAAAATGAGCAAAGATATTTTTAGAGAAGACCAGCAATTGCCCCCCTAGGGAGGCAGAAATAGTAATGGAATGATCAAGAATCTGCTGAAATGCTGAACTTCATACCGGAGAAGTGCAGAGCACCTATGCAGGACCCAGTTCTGCTATCAGTGTGAAAATGACCGCGTACTCACTGATTTCAATGGCTGTTAGATCAAATCTTTAGCACTGCGCTGAACTGTAGTTTCCAGCAAAACATTTGCAGGTAGATGTCAGTGTTAAGTATTTAGTTGTTTCTCCTCAGACCATGCAAAGCATTTGCCATTTGCAAAGTGTTTTTGAAATGCATACTGAAGTGAAGCTGTGCATTTTTATAGAATCGACAAAAATAGACACTACTCTTGACTTCCTCTGCTGTTTATAGAGGAAAGAAATGTCCTGAGATGTTGCAGATAGATGCGCTGGGATTCCATGTGTGTGAATGAGGGCCGATTCTACTGACCAAGCAGGGAATTGTCTTAGGATGTAATGTATATACTGCATAGAAATCCATGTGGTTCATTATATTTATTTGTTTGTTTGTTTCCGGGGGCAGGAATGAACAATGCGACGATTAGGGATCTGGAGCACTTCTGTACTTTCTCAGTGGGATTCTATCTGTTATCATCTGATACATAAGGATAAATAAAACAATGTTATTGTTCCAGGATTTGCTCAGACATTTATTTGAGTGTCAACAGAAAATGTACAGCAGCGTCTGTGTTGTATCGAGGTCTCAGAGGCTATAGGATGTTCAGTAATTTTTTTACCTTTGATTTAGGAGAAATATTGATCCTGAGGTTTACTGCTTAGTTTTGACCAGCTATCTAATTTTTCTTCTGAATATTGTTTCTTCATGGTCATCTCTAAGGCAT
>NW_010422344.1:1954-6846 GCF_000710305.1 Buceros rhinoceros silvestris
TCGTAATATGCTTTAAGTTGTCAGAAATCCGTTCTTGGAAAGCAAAGTTCTCCATAGGGCTTTTCTATATTAGGATTTCTGGACCTTTTTTTTTTTTTCTCATTCAGTAACTAATGGCTGTAGTTTAACTTGAAAGTGACCTACAGTAGGTTATCTGATAACCCAACAAACAATTTCTAACTTTTGAAAGTAGTTAGTTGAAAAGTTAATGGTTGTAGTAACATCACTATAAGCAGAAATTCCATGACTAAAGGACATATATAATCTTAATTATAATTTATTCATATACACTCCCATCTTGACAGGATTTTTTAGATATTCAAAGATTTCTTTATATTGATTCACCTTTCTAGACCTTATACACAACAATCCTTATAGCATTTCATTTCTGACTCACTTCTGAAAGTGAAATGGAGCTAGATTTGTTTACTGGAAACAGAAATAGAGCTAGAAGTACACGTCAGCCTTAAAATTACAGAAGGAGTGTTCACATTGCAGTACATGCTTAAAATTCTTGTAAAGACGTTCGGGTGCTGGGGAAGTGGTGCCACAGCAGGAACTCAAGTGCTGTGTCACAGTGTTTTGGTGCACCACTTAACTGGTGATTCTGTGGCACACTTCGGTATACAAACTGATCGCTGGGCTGTATTTCCTGGGGTTGTTTGTCACTGTATACAACTGATTGTGAATGGTGTTGGGGAATTTTGTTCTCCTTTGATAAAAGAATGCAATTAGGTTTTAATTTTTTTTTCTGCTCGTCAGTTCATTTTGAACATCATACTGGGAATACTTTTGAAAGATTTAAAAATTGTGTGAGATGCAAATTTGTTGTAACACTGATTTTTAACCACATTTTTATTTTCTTCTCCATTGTTACTTTATGTTTTGACTTTGAAGTAATTAACAACACCAAATTTATTCTTCACAGTATTTTTTAGGAAGCATGCAAGATTCGTGGTCTACAGTGAATTATGAATCCCTATATATAAGCTTTCTATTCAATATTTTCTTACAGTGTGCTTGCACTGACATAGAGAAAGATAGAGTTTTCAGGAAGAACAGCACTGGACATCACTTATGTGAATATGTTGCATCTCAGATGCTCGTTCACTTTGCAAAGTCAGTAAATCTATCTCTGCATCTCATCTGTCTCTCTAATACTGACACAGAAGTGATCATGTTGAAAGCTTTGAATCTCATTCAGTTTTGTCTCAGGATGAAGTGAGGTGTTGAAAGCCCATGTTGTAAAATAAACACAGACTGTGGTACAGCATCACATGCACTAATACTCAGATATTACTGTGCATTTTATTCATAGTCATGTTTTCCATACCTTAGCAATAAATTCTTCATACTCCTGCAATTTTTTTTAAATAAGCGTAGAAGGATCAAACACTCTTAACTTCTGGAATCAAGGCTAATGAACAGCTCAACCAGGAGAGGTCATCACAAGATAAAAAGTAACATGGAAAATACAAATATAGTGCTTCATAGTCTTTTACATGGCTTGAAGATGGGATGGTAAGAATATAACTATGGGTAGACTTACCTTTCACTTGTGTTTTATGAAAAAACCACACAAAGCAGTGACCTTGTCTTCTTAATGAGAATGCTAAAGAGATTCATTGTAGGATTTGCTTCTCTATGAAAACAACTCACTTAAAAAGTAATTGTCTTTCGCAGCTAGATTTTATTTTTGGTTGTGTCTCTTTTTTTGTGCAATGCAAATCTGATCAGTACAGAACTACTAAAACTTCTAGTAGTGATAATTTTCTAGTAGGTTCCAGTTTATTGCTGAATTTGAAATTTAACCCTATTTTACAATAATTGAAATTGAATGAGGGGCAGGTAAAGTAAATCATTAAGAAATGTATATAAGCATCTTCTAGCTTTGACTGGCACCCAGACTTCCTGTCATAGCTTGGGGGAGTGAAAAAAAGTGTTAAAAACATGCAATGTCTCTTTTGAGAGAACAAGGCATGTACAAGAAACTTCTTTTCAGGAGTTCTGGACTATATGGAATTATAGAATCTATCCTTCTAGTTCATGGTGCTTTACTGTTGGGTACTGGGGATGTCATATATTCTATTAAACTCACAGTCGGGAATAGTTCTCTTCAGATAATTTTTGAAACATAAGGACATTTTTGAGGTATTTTGTGAAATCTGGTCAATTCCAGTTGTGTTTCTGTTGGGTCTGATTAACACTTCTTAGTTTAGGTTCTGTTGTCTGGATGTAAACTCAGAGGTCCCACAGAATTTAGTTTCAATTATACCAAAACATTTTCATGTAAGTTTGATGTTAAATCACTTTCCTTACCCGTGCGTGTCAAAGCATTTGCAAATACACTAAACTTTTAAACTGAAGCCCTATTTCCTTTAAGATCATAGTATTTCATAACTTTGAATATATGCTTTCTTTTTTTTCTTCTTTTAGAACACTTTAGCTACAAATTAGACTGAGATCCATCATTATATAACAGCACTGTTATTTAAGGTGCTGTACTTCATCACTATGTAATAAAATTAACATTCAACAGGCAAACAACAGTTTGTTAATTGGTTATTAACTAACAATATTGAACTGAGTTACTCAGCGTGACTTTTTAAATGAATGTGCTTTTCCTGGAACGATATGTTACCATACATGTGAGTGAACTAGTAATAAATAGTCTGCTGCCATTTCCAAATTGGTGACAGCAGTTAGAGCCCGCGTAAGTGAAAAAGCCAAAGTTTCAAAGAGTCCTTAATTTCTGTGTATGCAACGTTGTGCACAGCTTGATTGCAGACATTTGTCTATGTACAGAAAGTCTGATTCGAAGTTTGATGCGGTCAGTGGGCATTGAATCAATTGCAAATGTCATTGAGTTAATGTTTTAAAAACTGGTTTTTACTTGCGTTCTTTTTGCTTTACTTGTGCTTTTAGTTCATTTAATTTTTTAAACTCTGGGGCAATAATATGGAATAAGACACAAAAAGTGCTTTAGTATGTGGTCCAGCCTGCAAGGAAGTTTGAAAGTGAACTTAGAAGACTATGAATGGAAAACTCTGAACATTGGCTATTTCTTTTGCAAGGAGTTGAGAAATATTTTCTGATTATCTCTCACTTCTGTACTCAGGTACTTTTAACACATTTGAAAGATTATTGCAGTTGCTGCAGTTGTGACAGGAAATTCTTTGTACAAAGTGTATTAATCAGACATTAGAAACCGTAGATCTACTTGGATAACTCAAATCACTATGGATCTGTGACAGACAGTAGATTTTCCAGAAGGAGTTCTTTCCAGTAGGAGTTCATTAGGAATCTCCTCTTGAATCTTTAAATCTTAAAAAGCATCAGATCTTGTGTTCAATGATTAGTAATTATAGCAATATTTAAGACTTTGTAATACTCTTAATGCTTGGGGTGGGGAAATTACAAACTATGCACAAACTCTGACAAATGTAGAAATTTGTCTACATTTTCTTTTTCTACGTATGCCAGAGCTGATCTACCTCTGAGCAGTTTGATTCATGGGTCAAACATAAGATAACTAGTTAAATCTTGAGGTGTGCCACCACCCATGTCTGTGTTTCATAAATACCAATCACGCTTAGTCTACAAAAGTGTATGGACTTGCAAATGTGTTTCAGTCACTTCAGACAGAAAACGTTAGAGAAGCAACATCAGTTTTCATCAGATGAAACCTGGAGTTTCATTTTGTTACTCTTTAAAATTTTAAAGAATAAATTAACAATTATAGCAGTGTTTAGAAAGAGATAATTTGATCAGGGCATGATTTCCAAAATCCACATGAACATGGCATCCTTCTTTGAAAGGTCAGGAAGATTCGTGGAACAAATTGTGCAGTCTGGTAGCTTGAGTCTCCTCCCACTGAAGGAAATGAAGATGTGCCACTGATTTTTAGAACTGTGTGGTAACATTTTTTGTCAGTGAGAAGATCATGATTCAGTCCATTGGTATGAGATACTATAAATGATTAAAAAGTTCCTCAGACTTCAGCCTTTGAACTAACATTGATTTTATCTGTATGACACTTCAATTATTCAGCTCCTTTGTTGGAATTGCATAGGTATATAGCCTGAGACCACCAGCTAATTGCAGAACATGTTAAATCTCTAAATTTGTGGTGTAGGTAATTGCTGTAATCAGTAATCAATTTGTTTGAGCCGCTCGCAGTTCCAGCTTTGAAGATATCATAGATTTAATAAAAGGATTCACAAGACTGATGTTTGACATTTACAAAGAACTTGAGAACGTCTATGTTTTGATAGCTCTGCGATTTTACAAGCAACCTTACAAAGTTCAAACCTTTCCTGCCTTAGACATTGTCTCAGAATTCTTGCACTGCTGTAGTAGCCAGCCGTTTCCTATTTGTTCCTTAAGCTTGAACAACTGATAATTCAGAGCAGGAAAGTATATTGATGTTCACATTTACCTCTTTCCTCTGCCCAAAAAAGTCTAGAGATTTTTGGCTTTACAATCTCCTGTAGAGGTGGTTCTTTCAGACATTTAACTTAAGTGGTCGTGCTAAGCCCACTGAGAGACTGAAAGATTTATTTACACTTACAGTTCATAAATTGATGTTAATATTTATCAACATGTAAAATATTTATCAAATATTTTATTTTCAGCTGTGTACACACTCCAAAAATGCATTTTAAATAAATCAATGACTAAGATCCACTCAACATAGCCAGGAACTTTGAGGCTGGTTTTGCATTTGTATCAGTAAAAGCTCAGGCTGGGTTACAACTTTAAATGCATAAATCAAATAAGCAGCTAAAAATACTTTCTAGTAGCCAGGGAGCAGCTGAACTGTTCTAGCCAAAGAATTTTCCATCTGACAAAGAAATGAACTTTTATTATTTAATAATAAATTTTTAAAAATA
>NW_010422345.1:0-234 GCF_000710305.1 Buceros rhinoceros silvestris
ACATCGGAACCTGCCCCCAGCTCTTGGTGGGCTGTCAGGAACATCACAGGGTACAAGCGCAGCTGATGAAAAAGCTTTTTCCATGAATAAAGAAATTGCTTAGTAATGAGAGAATAAAGAGCACGAGGAGTGGTGCCACCACAGCCGCTCCCTGCAGGCCAGTGAACACAAACCGTCCTCGAGCCCCAGCCCCTCGCCCCCGCCCCGCCAGGTGGGTGGTTTGGGCTGGGGGGT
>NW_010422345.1:604-3408 GCF_000710305.1 Buceros rhinoceros silvestris
GGGGGCAAGGCTGGCTCCGCTCGCCATCGACCCACCATCGGCAATAAAAGATGTGCCAGCGTGTAACACCCCACCTAAGAGTGTGGCTGAGTGACGCGTCGCTGCGAGGGGTGACAGTGGTGCTTCCCGCGTCCTCTCACAGAGCTCGAGCTCCTGCCGCTCTTCAGAGGAGCTGCCAGGAAACCTCCCGATGCAGGTGACAGCGACGAGCGGTGCAGGGAGGATCTGAACGCCGGGGATAGACGTGAAGGGCTCAAACCCAGCACGTCCCTCGTCTACAGAGCCCGTCTCCCCCAAGGCCCTGGAGACTCCTGAGGAGGTTTGGTAGGGTAATGCAGATAAAGCCCCTGCCGGGATTCTGAGGCTGTAGAGGGAAATTAAATACCCACCAGAGGAAGAGAAGGTAAAAAATGAGGCGTTTTGACAGGGCTGCCAGATTGCGTGGCAGGAGGGTTAATTTTTTTTGAAACTGCCATTTCATATTCCCTCTCCGACAAGCTGAATTACACAGTGCTGGCTGCTGGAGCAGTTGCGTAATTTTCTTCACAGAAATAATGACAGGGTACTTAAAGCAAGTGAACGGATGGCTAAAGTATTGGGCAGAGACTAAGAAATCTCGGCTGAGACCTCACCTTTGCTAGAAACTCCTTTTGTGACCTTGGGCTGGTCATTTAATCTTCCCGTGTCTTATTTCCCTGCCAGTAACATGGGAATAATGACTGTTCTTTATCTGTCTTGCTTATTTGGACTGCAAACTCCGGATTTACAGGCTGCGTTTCTGTATTTATAGAGCAACCCAAGCTGAAGAGCTCCAATCTGTGTGGAGGTGGCTGGACAACTCTAACGAGCACCGTAGGTAACGATTATCGGGCTCGGATACAGGGGCTGGTGCTGTCCATTGGTCCACACCTCTCCCCTCACACCGTGGAGAAGTTTGGATCTACGCTTAGAGTTCCAAAAGCGTATAAATAATTTAGGAGCAAGGTCTGTGCTGATTTAGTGAACCCCCCAGGTACCTCTGAAACAGCGAGCGGATAATTTAGGTGCCCGTGACATTTTCTGCACAGTCTTTGTGCTCGGCCCGTCGCTGTGTTAAGGGGTAGCAGCACACCGAGTCGAGGTCCTCGGTTTTTTCCGTCTCAATTTAGGTTCACAGGCAGCTGTGCACCACGTTTTTATCAATCTCTTCAGCTTTTAGGGCTTTGTCTGATTTCCAGCAGCCAGAGGACGATGGCTTCTTGCTACTAGGTCCAGGGAAGACAAGATCTTCTATATAAGTTAAGCAACTACACGAGAAATTTGCTGTACAAAGAGACCAATTCTAAAAATAGGGAGAAATGGCACCATGACATTAGCAGGAACAATGACCCAATACCCAGCTTGCTGCAGGGCCTTTTGTCCTATAACTACCTTCATCATTCAGGCTCGTGATGACATTATTTTCTGCGCTTATATAGGGCATGAGGGCACAGCTACCTGGAAGGAAGGGTTTTGATCAGCCCGCTGAAGATGAACGAGCGGGAGAGGCGTGTGGGGTAACACTAAATCAGGGTCGTTCCACTTACATTGGACACCAGCCCGGCAATTTCGATGGTAATGGTCGCACTGCTGCCCTCTGAATTTTTGTAGGTTTAAAACACCAGTCGGGGGGTAAAAGAGAGAGGGAGCAGGAGTGGCTCGTGCCGGTGAAACACGGATCTTCGCTTCCGCGTGTCACCAAAGGGCAGCAGTTTGTGCAGTTGTTAAACTCCTGTGGCAGTGGTTTTCCTGGGAGCAGGGCTGCTCTGCTCCTGCCTCGCCGATCAGCCGGGGTGGTAACAGCCCCAGCAGCTCGGGAGCCCTCCCTCTGCCGGAGGGGCAGGACAGACGGCTGGCCCCGAGGCACGCGGCAGGGCAGCAAGGGCACCAGGTCTGGACCCACACCTTAGGCTCCATTCGCTTTTGTGGAGCCACCGATTGCCGTTGTGTCTTTTGGCAAGTCGTCACCTCTGTCCCCTGCCACAGCTCTGCTGGCAACGCGTGGCTGCCTCGTGGGAGCCGTGGTGGGGTAGGGTGCTCAAACGCCGCAACAGTGAGGGGGACACGGGCCTCTGGACAGAGAGAGAACTGCGTTAGAACGGGGCGAGAATCACTATTTCCTGTTACAGAGACACCGGTTAAGGCAGAGACTGGCCTGAGAAGTTCCACCAGGTCAAGAGACGGGTAGGAAATAGAACCTGGGAGTCCTGATTCCTGGTCGATGCCGGCTGCAAACAAAGAGATACTGGGACCCACCAAGTCCTGGATGTTCCTGGCTGGCTTCAAGGGCTCTGAAGTATTTTGCCAACGACAAAGCACGCGGATTTGGAGCCAGTGGGCTGCCTTCACCTTGGAGATGAATCTGCTGCGACGGGCTGTGCCGCAGCAGCTCTGCAGGTCTCTGTCCATGCGGGTTCTCTCTGAGCCGAAGGGACCTAGCCGACGGTAAAGCCGAAATCACAGACGCCCCAACAACGTGAGCGTGTCCTGTGCAGGCTAAAAAAAAAGAGAAAGAAAATGCTTGACAGCACCAACAACCCAAATTGTTAAAGACTTTCAGTACTCACTTTTAGCACCGGCCTCGGCAGGGTGCAGGAGTTTCTTTTTCACACCTCGATGCCTTGGAGGCTCTGGGTGCTGTTGGAAACGTGCCCTTTCCCTGTCTGAAAACTCTGTTGGATGCAAAGGGCTGGGCTTTGCCACGCTGCCCTCGGGGCAGCGAGGTGCAAGCCGGGTCTCTGAGTGCCCGCAGACCCCCGCGCTCCCCGCCGCGGGAGAGCTGGCCC
>NW_010422346.1:0-19035 GCF_000710305.1 Buceros rhinoceros silvestris
TCCTGTGGCAGACTTGTTCAAGGTCAAACTCTGGGCAGGCAGCTAACAGCGAAGATAAGGATGATGCCTGGCCTTGGGGCTTTGTGCAGCTGCGGTCCGGGGCGAAAAAAAAGTGAAGTTCTGTCCGCGGCGAAGGAGGGAAGACGGGGGGGAAGGAGCCCCCCCTGCGCGAGCAGCCAATCAGCTAGAAAACTCCCTTCACGAAGCAACAGGAGGGAGTTTGAGTATTTCACCCGCTGTTCATACAAGACTCACGGGAGGAATAGCTCACAGTCTGTAGCTCTCAGGCGATCCAGGAGGTGCAGACCCTCGGGTCTCGGGCAGGTCGGGCCTAGCAGGCCTGGTTTCGGCAGGCCGCGCCTGCCCGGGCCTAGCAGGCCTGGTTTCGGCAGCCAGCAATCTGCGGGGAGTGCTCCCTTCATGGAGTCTGGAAGTCTGAGAGAGACACTCCCCTCGGCTGCTGGGTTTTATAACCTTAACATGTAACATTGCACCTGACTCTCTTAACCAATTAAATGCGGAATTATTGTATTTGCATGAGATAATTCCTATTCGTCTATTAACCAAAACAAGGAAGTTTCAGCTCAAACCAGGAAGTTTAGCTCAAACCGGGACAGTGTGTTAGAGTGCTGAATGATCTCCAGCGCTAAATTAGCAAAGACAGAGGACTCAGTAGAGTTATTGAGGAAAAAAATGAAGTGTTTCATGGATAGTAAGAACCTGAAGCAGGTCTGAACTGTTTTGGTTTTCTCTTATTCCGTAGGAGAAAACGCGGGGAGAAGGGAGAAGTTGTGGAAACTGTGGAAGATGTTATTGTGCGGAAACTGACTGCAGAGCGAGTTGAGGAGTTGAAGAAAATCATTAAAGAAACACAGGAGAAATACAGGTGTGTGGCAGAGGCGTTAAGCTGTGATGCACTGAGAGTCCTGTCTTGAAGTGGGCCTGGCCAAGGTGGAATAGTGCTTGGGCTGAAGATGCTGCTTAGGGCTTATTTGGTGATAAGTAAGATTTTTCTGGTTACAGGCAGCTCAAGAAGGATGCAGAGCTGATCCAGGCTGGACACATGGATAACAGACTGGAGGAGCTGTGCAATGAGATTATGATGTGGGTTTTTTAATTATTTCCATGCCATGCTTTCATCTGAGATTGTAGTTGCCTGACACTGTGTGTTTGTTAGACACCTCTTGCTCCACATACTTAAGGTTAAGAGAAACTGGGCAGATGTTTTAGTCTCTTGAGGGTGGACTCAGTTTACATGGGGGGCACCAGCTTGTGTGGAACATCTTCTGGAGTTTCTCAGTGAGGAGCTCAGTGATGGCCTGCAACATCACGCTTGCCTCCTCTGTTTTGATAATCAGCTGGAAGTGAAATTTCCTACCAAGTGTGTCCTGCCAAGTGTTCTCTGACTGGCCTCTGGCTCTGCTTCCCTCCTCAGAGGATTTGAGCCTGAGTCCACAGAGGCAGGTCATTGCTGTCTGGAGATAATGGGGTAGGGGTCGGTAAGCTGGGACACTGTGTGACAGCAGGTTTCGATTCTGTATACAGAAAGAAAAAAATGGAGGAGGAGGAGGCAGAAGTCAAGAGGAAGGCTACAGATGCTGCTTATCAGGGTAAGCTGGAAATAAGCTTCCTTACTTCTCAGAGAGAGATGCAGATGTTCATAAGAAACTTTGGGAAATGTTTGTCTTACTGAGACCAAGTGTTAAGGAAGGTGTTCATGATCCTAGGAGTTGGAAAGAAAGATTATATTCTCTTTCCATCACTGTATTTTGTGACAAAATGCAGAGACTTCTGAGAGGGAAGAAGTTCTGTACAAGTGGTATCTCTAAGAGGAAGCAGGATTAGCAGGGAGCTCTGTGTTAGAATGTCAGGCTTTTCACCCCTTTAGTTTTTCCTACAGTTTTACTATTGCTTGAAGGTAAAAGGAAGAAAGACTTCTAAATGTTTAATTCATTTGTAATTCTTGGGGCAATTTAGTGGTGGGAGGTGGTGAATACCCAGCTGCTGGGGAAATCTGAAATTGAAGTGCATTACCCAGTGCTGGTATCGTGTGTGAACTGAGCCTAGAGTGGTGGAAAAAATTCTTACGATGTAAATTGTTTTCTTAGGATTTTTTAGGATGAAGTCAGAGGTGACTCTTTGGGGACTGTCCAAGATGGAGTGATGGAATCTCACTTATTTTTTTCTGATCTCTTCCAGCTCGTCAGGCCATTAAGAACCCACCACGAAGATTAACAGGTGTGATGGTTCGCTCACCTGCAGGCTCAACCTCCCCAGGGGGAGAATATGCTCTGGGAGATCTGTCTCAGCCTGCTGTGGATGAGGCCAGTCCGGGGGTAAGGATCCTTCCCACGGTAAGAGAGGAGGACCAGCCTGGGACATGGGGCTCTCCATCCATCCTGGAACAGGAGCCTGGGGAGAAGCCCATGCCTTGTTGTGCAGACTTTTCGCTGTGGTAGCGCTGTAGTGTGGTTGATGTACAGTGCTGCTCGAGAGACGTGTCCTCTTCCGTGTCTGTGATGATCAGGTGCCTGGATCAAAGGCTGTGTAGGGGCATCCGTGGGTTGGCCAGGCAGTCTGTGTGTGTGTGCCTGGGAAATGGCACTACAGGGCAGGGAAAGGGTGAAAGCCTATGCCTGGAGTAGTTGTAGCGAGTGACTGGAGTAGGTGTCTGTGGTGTGCTGGATCAGTGCTCTTGGGGGAAGGAGCAAGTGGGACTAGTCTGTGTGGTGGAGTGTGGCTTTGAACAGTGTGGTTTTTCTCTTTCTCAGGTCACTCCAGGGACATTGCCCAGCACCCCAGTTGCCTCCTTCATTGGAATCCCTGACACCCCTCCAGGCTCTGCTCCCCTGGATGCCCCCATGACCCCAGTCACTGATGATTCACCCCAGAAAAAGATGCTAGGACAAAAAGCAACTCCGCCTCCTTCCCCTCTGCTCTCAGAGCTGCTGAAGAAGGGCAGTCTCCTGCCCACAAGCCCCAGGCTGGTATGGAGCTCTCTGCTCATATATGGAAGCGCACAAACAACTTGCTCCAGACTCTCCCAGTGGAAAAGGGGTAGCTGCAAAAGCTTTTTTAAAACATACAGTTTCTGTGAGAGTCCCGACAGAAGTGATATCTGAGAGATACAATTACCCCTGTGAGCCACAGAGGGAGGACCCTTTCCCAGCAGTACTGTGGCTGTAGGACTGTGGGGATCATTTAGCACGTAGGGCTGGCTATCTCCCCTCGGTCATAAGGAGTTGGAGTTGCAGGTTTTGACAGAGGAAATCGTTCTTCCCAAGGGAGGGAGCATGTTAGTCAGCATCATCCTGATCAGCCTCTGTGGAGGTGTTCTTGATGATTTCGGCTTTGGGCTCACAGTTCTCCTTTACACCTTGGCAGGAAATTCAATTTCACTATTGTGATGCGCCGGAGTAGGGAGCCCTTTAATGGGGTTTATGACAAATGTTGAAGTGCTTCAGTTTTCTCCTAATTGTAGACAGTTACTAAAACAACTGTGATGACAACCCACTTCTGGTGTTGGTGGCTGGGAGTCTTCAGAGGGCGACCATTGCTGGCCGTTCAGAGCCCAGGCTGAAAATAGCAGCCGTCAGCCTGCCTCTGGCACAGATTGCCTGTGCTAGTGTTTGTGTGATGGAGTAGGTGTATTGCTGTCGACTTTCTTAATAGCCAGGTTTGGGGTCTTTTCTATTTGTTAGTTTGGGTAAATGTTCCGTGGGTTCTGTGTTTGCAGGGTGCAATGTAACACAGGCTGAAAGAAGGAAAGGTGATGGCTGTGGAAGACTGGGGTTTTTTTGGATCAACACGGCTGTTCTACATCTGCTTCGAGGTCCATCATAGGTTTACTGTGTGACCTTGATAGAGTTACTTTCCATGGTGGTGCTTCAGTTTCCCTCAACTTAAAATCAGAGATAATTCCATGCCATCTCAGGGGTAGAGAGACTGCTCTCTGAGAAGGGTTTTGAACAGAGAAACTAAGATAGAGAAAATTACGTATTTGGCCTAAGTTCAAAGGAAGGTGGTATTGCAGATGTATTGTAGCTGAAGAACAATAACTGGTTCCAGGCTGTCATGTTGTGCACTTGCATAAGGGACCTCAGGCAGGGACTAGACTGGACAAAAAGTGCAGATGATGTGCTGAGACAGCAGCTGATGGAGATCTTCATGGAGGTGCATATCTGGCGGAGAATCACTGATGTGATGGAATCTCCAGGAATTTCAGTTCTGTCCTTCTTTGACAGGTTGGTGAAAACGAAATGGCAGTGGCTTCTGGTCACATAAACAGCTCAGGAGTCCTGCTGGAGGTAGGAAGCGTCCTCCCAGTGCTGCACAGTGGGGAAATGCAGTCGGCACCTGGTGCTGTCCCTGCATCTCCTGCTGCTTCAGGTAACTCGGGACTCTCAGTGTACAGTTCTCCTTTCAGATGTACCTTCCGACTGTTCTATGAATTCTCTTTGGAGGGAGATGAAAGATATTGTTTCTTTATGAGTTGTATACAGAATTCTGTACACCAGTCCGTCTCACTGCTACTTTTTTTTTAAGACCCTAATCAGAAAAAAAAAAAAAGGCACTTTGACTTAAAATGACTGAAACAAATGACTGAAACAATTAGACTTGCTACCCATGCAGTCTATTTTTCTGGTTTTGACACTGGCTAATACCAGGCATATCAGTGTGGAAAGAAAAGATTAGTTGACAGGGAGTTGAGGAAAAAAATGGTCAAGTATCTGATTCCTAATGTGTCAGACTGCAGCTCCCTGTGAATCTGCAGAACTCATGTGTCTTACTTCTGCTTTAGTTTAAAGACCTGTCAAGGATTAGACCACAGGGGTCTGGTAGCTCCAGAGCAAGTTCCACAGAGTGGGAGGTGAGGGGACAGTGCGGGAGTCTTTGCATTGGGTCTTTTCAGAATACCCTGCCTGAGGTGAAGTTTCTTCTCAGCTCTTGCTGACCAGTGGTTTAGTCACATTGTCTGCAGCTGTGGATTTATGCTGTTCATTCACATATAATTCCATTTGAATAATCTCCATGTCTGTTCTTTAAGACCTGTTAATTTGGTACAGACAGTTTAGTAAATTCGAACTGGAAGTTACAGCTAAGGCGAGTGGCAACCTTTGATGTAAGAGAAATTCTCCAGGAAAGACCTGCAAATAGATCCCCTGTGCTCCCTTCTGGCTCCTGTGATGATGTTTGTCTTGGTTTACCTTGTGTGGCTTTCAGCCCTGTTTTTCAGATTTCCTATAACTGTACTGGGATGAGCCTTTGGAAGGGCATCTGTCTGCATGTGTGGCTTAACCTGCCCAGCCTGACACTGAACAGTGTCCCATAGTCCATGTGGTTCTGTCTCAGACTGGACACACAAAGAAGTCATGCATTTTTGGTGCAGGTTCTCCATACAGCTTTTGGAACTGTTTATAAGATCCTATCTTGCAGTGTCGTTTCCCAGAAGAAGCCACCAGACAGTGAAAAGCCCAATGGTGGCTTTGTGGACTTCAGTGGTGGCTGCTTCTTGCTCATGTGCTTTTCCCTTCTACTCTCTGTTAGGTGCTCCTACGCTTTCCCGGCTTTTAGAAGCTGGTCCTGCACAGTTCACCTCACCTCTTGCTTCCTTCTCCGCTGTTGCCAGCGAACCTCCAGCTAAGCTCCTGCCACCCCCTGTAGAGCCTGTGTCCCAGGCGACCATTGTCATGATGCCCACGCTGTCTGCACCATCCGTTGTGCCGCCAGCTGCAGCTCCAGAAAGTATAGCCACAGGTGTGTTCCTCAACCACACACTCACAGGGCATGCACTGCTGGGAAGCAGGACTTCTCTTGAGATCAGCACCCAGCTCTCAGCTGGCCTTGTATCACCGCAGACTCCCCATCCTTGCTGAAAGGATGGTTGCAGCTGGGTTCTAGAGTAAACAGATGACTTTAAACAGGGTTTGGTGGGTGGGGGTGCTAATGGTATGTTGCTGGGTTGTGGTTCAAGGGCTGGAATCTCACTTTTTCTCTATTGTGGGAAAGCAAACCCATATTTGTCTTTATTTTTCTAAGCCATATTGTTGCGGGTAGATCTGGGATACTTGTGGTTGGTGCTTGCTTGGACTTATCCACCGGAGTATTTGTTCACATGGGCTTGGCTTCTCCAGACTGGTCCCTGATTGTCACTCTTGTCCTTGTGCAGTGAGCCAGCCAGAGGCCTGCGTGTCCATGGAGGCAGTGTCCGATTCCCATACAGTGACCGTGTCCATGGACAGCAGTGAAATATCCATGATCATTGATTCCATTAAGAAAGAGTGCCTGGGATCTGCAGCTGGCAGCACTGCGGGGTCTTCCAAAGATCACTGCATGGATGGGAAGGAAGACATGGATTTGGCTGAGAAAATGGATATTGCAGCGTCCTATACGGGGGAAGAGCTGGACTTCGATACTGTTGGAAATATTATAGCCATCATTGAGGACAAGGTAACCAGGCAGAGCAGAGTACCAGTGCCTTTTGCTCCACATCCAGTAAGGTTAATCTTAAGTGATTACTGGTCACCGGTGTAGTTCGTTTAAATATGCAAGAAATAACTATTCCAAACTGCACATTCTCACCACTGTTGTCCAGATCAATACAGAATGACCCTATGACACTGCTGCTGCTAGTCTGCCACATTTAGCCTGATCCTCCTCTTCAGGGTGCAGAAAAATCTCTTAGTTCCACAAGTTGGGTAGGGTTTGGATCATGTCTCTGGCAGACAAGTGACCCTGCATGCAGCATACTGTTCCAGGAGTGCTGTATTTCCAAAACTCAGGCTCCATGGCAAACTCCGCAGGGAGCGTTACGAGTCTGGCTGCAAAAGGAACTTTGTAAACCCAATACACCGGGTTTTCCACAATTGTCTCATGGCCAGATAACTTCATCTTTTTTGTTTGTTTGTTTTTAATTCTCCTTTCTGACCTTGGCCTGCACTGCTCTGTGTTTGTTTTGGCAATAAAGGTAGATGACCACCCTGAGGTTCTGGATGCAGCAGTTGTTGAAGCTGCTCTGTCTTCTTTCTGCGAAGATACCGATGACCCTCAAACCTTGCCTGGCCCGTGGGAACACTCAATTCATCAGGAGCACGAGAAACAGGCCCAGATAGCCCAAGTGTCTGTGACTGTGAAGCAGGAGAGACTGGAGTGTGAGGAGCCAGAGGCAAAGGGAATTCGAGATCTAATGGGCATTGGCGAGCTGGCATCAGAAGTAAAGACAGAACCTGCAGAGCAGGAGCAGAATCAGCTAGGCCCTGAGGAAACCATAGCAGCAACTGCAAGAGTGACAGAAACACCAGAGCTTAGAAGTCAAGAGATAGAAGAGGATCAACGAGCAGCTATAGCAGCAGGAGAAACTTCTGAAATTGAGATAGAATCGGTCAAGGGAGAAGACACGGTGCACAATACAGTGAAGACAGAGGTATGTGAGGAGAGAGGCTGTCTGGAAGTGGTGCGGGGAAAGAAAGGGGCAGGTAGGAGAGAAGCGTAGAGGAAGGATGACTGCTGGGATGAAGGTGACCCTTCAATGAATGTGACTGTTCTCTTGGGAGTCAGGCTGCTGATCTGTTCGATCTGCAGAGACGCTCTCTGCTTTAGGCAGTACCCTTGTGTGACTCCCCCCGCCCATGTGCAGAATGGCTGTTGGGAAGGTGCTCAGTGAACTTCATTGCCTTCAGTTAGGTTAGGGTGAGTGAGATGTGCCCACACTTTCACTGAAGTAAGCTGACACAAACATCTAGATTTGTGCATTTCTCTTCCCTCCAGACCCCACCTGATGATGATTCATCCCCTCCACAAGTCCCAAATGTGAGTGAAGACTCCTCACAGGCTGATGTTCAGCACAAATTTGAGCTGTCAGGTAACTTAATTCAGCTAGGAAATCTTTTACATTATTAGCTGGATAGCTGTCAGTGATCTGGTTTAGGTTTTTTGGGGAGGAGGGAGAAGAGATGTGTAGGAACAGTGGTAATTACTGCAGGACAGAGGTATTGGTGCAGGAGCTTTTGTAGGAAAGACTTGCTTTGGAGAATCAACCTCTCTGCTTTTCTTTCTTTCACAGAGTCAATGAAGGAGGAGGCCCAAGCCCTGTTTAGGAGTCAGATGAAGGTAATTCTTAACTGTTTGTAATCATCTTAAGTTTATTAGTGACATCTCACTGCTGCTGCTTCCTGGCTCCCACCTGCTGAAAAGCAAAGCTTGCGTTCAGCTTTCCGCACTGAGGAGAGAAGCAGGCACTCTGCAGCTGGAGCTAAAGGGGAGGTTGCTTCAGGGCTAGAAAGCTGTGCATGTGTGTGTGCTTCTGCATCTGAAGAGGGAGGCAGGGCAGGACAGAGCGGCAGGTGTTTTATGAAAACGCTTGTACAGCTGTCAGCAGTGTAGCAAGAAAATGCCTTTGCTTGCTGAACCATGGTTGCTTTGGAGGCTCTGAGCTGCTTCTGTAGCTGGCTGTGCAGACTCATGGACTCCGTGTTTCAGGATGGGCAGGGTGAAGAGGATGATGAGGATGGTGCCAGCGAGGCTGCCAGTTTGGAGGAACCCAAAGAAGAAGATCAGGGTGAGGGATATCTGTCAGAGATGGATAACGAACCCCCCGTGAGTGAGAGCGATGATGGCTTCAGTGTTCACAACGCACCGTTACAGTCTCACGCACTAGCCGACTCCATCCCCAGCAGCCCAGCCTCCTCGCAGTTGTGAGTATCAGGGAAGCTCTCGAGCACACCGTTCAAATCCCACGCTGATCAGTGGAGGGAGCGTAGGATTCTCTGAGTGGGTCTGAAGGGGGAATTTGTTGATGATGCGTTTGGCTGTCCTTGCTCACAAGTGCCAAGTGTGCAGACACAGTGCCATAGTACCCAGTCCCATTTTTTTCTTTCTCTCTGGCATGGATTAGTGTAGGCCTGTCAAAGGCAAAATAAATCTTAAGGTTTCTGCTCCTGAAGGAAGTCCTGTTCTTTTCTTCCCAGCTCAGTGTGCAGTGAGGACCAGGAAGCAATACAGGCCCAGAAGATCTGGAAGAAAGCCATCATGCTAGTTTGGAGAGCAGCAGCGAATCACAGGTGAGTCTGATGTCTTGAGAACTGCAGAAAGAAGTGACTCCTAGGCAAGTCTCCACTCTCCCACCTTGAAGACTTACCTGTATCAGTACCAGAGAGAGAATGAATCATATTGTTACTGGTAGCAGACAAATAAACACCAGAGTATTTACCAGCAAGGAGGGGGGGCACTAAGTGGACTCCTTCTCTCTGCAGGTACGCCAATGTTTTCCTGCAGCCTGTAACTGATGATATAGCACCAGGCTACCACAGTATTGTGCAGAGGTGAGTCTCCGCAGTCTTCTGTCATTAGAACTCTGTATATTTGCGTATTTTTGTAGGAATTTGTGGCAGGAACGATGTAGGTTTCAGCCACTGTGCAGAAAGCAAGACTCGAAAAATTACTTTTTTCTGGCATGATTCAGACAGAAACAGGTTTCCCTAAGAAAAGGGTCATCTTCAGTAACAGATGCATGTCTTCTCACAGCCCTTTCTTTGAATGAAGTACACCGATTTACACAGGACATTTTTTATCAGTAAGGTGGTCTGTGACTGGTCTGCTTCTCCTAGTTTCTGCCCAAGGGTAGGATTCAATCTTTGGAATTCCAAAGACCTGTCTTCTTTAATCAGCATTTTTTACTGTCCCAGATAGTGGACTCTTATGGAAAAATTAGCAGAATCTCCTGGTAGCCCTTAAAATCTCTCCCAAACAGTTCAGTGGCTCCAGCTCTAGCTCCCTAGTGTTTACTGCAGTGATGCCTGGAGAAGGCAAATGCTTCTCCCGAGGCGTCTGTCACACCGTTGTTACCACTTGTGGTAACTGCTGGACAGCTTGTTTCTTCCAGCCCAAGGCCTTGGCACTCAGGAGCACAGCCTGTGTGAGGGAAAGCTATTTGGCTAAATTAAATAGATGGTCTAACTAGGCATGTTACGGTCTGTTTGCAAAAGAGCAGGGAGTGAGTTGCTGTTTTGACATATATTCCGTTTCTTCCATAGGCCAATGGATTTATCTACCATTAAAAAGAACATTGAGAACGGGCTGATACGAACTACAGCTGAGTTCCAGCGTGACATTATGCTGATGTTTCAAAATGCTGTGATGTACAACAGCTCTGACCATGATGTGTACCACATGGCTGTGGAGATGCAGCGAGATGTCCTGGAACAGATCCAGGTAAAGTACTGAGCTGAGGCCAGTGCAGGACAGAGAGCATCCGCCTTGGTCCAGAGGTAGGGGAAAGACTGCTGGATGTAAGAGCACAGTTTCACTCACAGTGTCTGGATGAAGTAGGCCCATCCTACCCTGCATCTCTTGTGCTAGCTCAGGTGACTGTGGTGAACTAGATTGTGCTAAGTTGACCTAACACAGCAGAATGTTTGGTAGGTTCAGCCCAGACCAATTTCACATCTTAATTTCCTTCAGGAAAATGCTTAGGCCAGCAAGAACTAGGGTGTGGTTCAGGAACAGAAACAAGCAGCAAGAATGGCGAATCACAGGGGACGCGATTGCTTCTTTTGGTGGCTGTGCTGGTATAAAGTGTACGTGAAACCGTCCCGTGAATATATGGCATGTATCATTTTATGTGAAGTAGAGTGTCCCAGCTGGCAAGGCTAACCGAGTCTGAACTGGGGATTTGTAGTTCCTCAGGACTTGTGGCTTCCGAGGTAAATGGGGAACTTACTCTGAGCAGCAAAAAAGGAACTGAAATTGCCCCTGACTCTGTCATTCCCAGCCTGTGGTTTGTGATAGTTAACTGACACTAACTGAGCTTGTTTTGCCTGAGAATCTTAACAGAGTGTGGTTTTCTTGCAGCAATTTCTGGCCACACAACTGATCATGCAAACATCAGAGTCAGGGATCAGTGCAAAGAGCCTGCGTGGGCGAGACTCCACTCGCAAGCAAGATGCTTCAGAGAAGGTGAGAATGCTGCAGCCTGTGGAAGGGCACTTAGTACCTTTTGAAGAATCTCGGGATACTGCATGAAGTTCCCCTACAGAAAGGCAGAATGTTTTTTGAGATTGCAATGACTGCAGCATCTCCATGTGAATACATTTTCTTTAAATATGTCCGTCGATTAGATTTCAGCTCTGGAGCTATACATCATCCCACAGGCAGGTCCCATACGAGTTTTTTCTGTAATCCCAGTAGTTCTATACCCTGTTTTTAAAAACAGGTGATGAAACTGGAGGGAAATGAACAGAGTGTTGAGAGAGTTTTTCGTGAATCCCATGTGTTCTATTGCCTGTTTTTAAAAACAGGTGATTAAACTTTAGGGAAATGAACAGAGTGTTGAAAGAGGCGTGATATGGCCGGAAGGTGAAGGTATGGAGAATTGGCAAACTAGCCTCTGCTGTGACCTTCACTTCCTAGTCAGATTTTTAGAACCAGGGAATCACTCCAGTCTGGTTTGCTGTGTAAAACACACCAGAGAACCTTTGACTTCCACACTGATCTAAACTAATAGCAATGTAGGTTTGTTGGGGTTTTTTCTTCTGTAAAGACTATCCAGGACATTAAATCAGCTCAAGTGCTCTTAGCTGATGCACACAAGTCCTATGACAAGGACTGCTTGCTTAGTTCTAGTGGCAACTGCACAGGGCAGAAATTGTTTGGTGGCCTTGCCACCAGGCTGAGGAGGGAATATCCCTTTCATGGTGTTCTGACTCTTGCAATATCCCGCTTTTGTCCGTTTTTATGTTCCTGCTGCATAAGACTGATGCCACACAGGAAGGGAAGTGGGGCACATGTTTCGCTATGCTCGTGTGTGGGCTCAGTGCTTCTGTGTGGTGTGTGCGTTTCTGTATCTGACATGTGATAAGTCCTTCTGTTTGGCCTTTTAACAGGACAGTGTCCCAATGGGCTCTCCTGCCTTCCTTCTCTCTCTCTTTGTAAGTATTGAAAGGCTCCAGCAGGTACTGCAGTACTGCTGGCAGGGTGCTCTGCTCCTTGTCTGGGTGATCACTGCACTGTCACAGCATCCTTAGCATTGCAGCGGTGTGTGTTTAACTCAGGGGCTGTACAACCGTATCATGAGAGAAGCAGCATCCCAGTCCCTTAATGCTCAGCGTGGGTGAGTGGGAGGGGCTTCAGCCTTTACTTCTGGTTCCAAGTGTTCTCGTTGCATCATCTGCCTTTGCTTTTTTCCACGACTTCTCTTCTGCTTTCTTTCCGTGTAAGTGGGAAGACAGACCAAGTGGTGCAGTACTGTAGTGCCTACAATCTCTCATGCTTATACAGCTGTCCCTTGCACACGTTCAAGAAGGTCTTGACAAAGTGAGGAGTCAGCTGTGTACTCCTTTATCATGCATGGTCCAGAAAGCAAATGAGATACTCTGCAGAAATATCTTGCTCTGTGCCTGTGGCGATCTGGAAGTGTTTGGAAAAATATTCCCTCTGGGAAACCCCAAGTCTCTGAGTTGCTGTGAGGAAAGAGGGAAGGAAGATGGAGAGTTGTTTTTTTCTCTCACAAATATCTAAAGACAGAGGAGTACTCCGGGAGAGTCAGCATGTCAGCCAGAGGGAGAGGGCAGCGGATCAAAGGAAGCTCTCAGCTCGCCTTCTGCTCATGGAAAGGAGCTGTGCGGAGAAACTAGGGAGCTAGTTGCCAGGGTCACTCAACTGGAGGAGCACTTCCCGTAGGGATCAGCAGCTGATAAGGTAGGTTAGTCAGCAGTTTCCTCTTCCCATCTTAAGAGCCAAGCTAGAATCTGCTGCTTAGGAGAAATCCTGCACTGTACGGGCTCCAGAAGCATCCCTCTGGGTGAGAGCCATGTTGCCTCTCTCTGCCCTGGCACAGAGATGCTGCAAATCCCAGCACCTGTGCTGTGTCCAGAGTGAATTTTAGGTAGGTCTGCAGGCAGGCCTCGCCAGGCCTTCTTAGGACAGCTTCCCTTTCTCCCGTTGGGAAGGCATGGAAAGCTGTTATGAGAGGCACAGTCCCTTACCTCCCGAGTGCTGGAGGAAGCGTTTCGCGTTCAGTGTTGCATAACTCTCTCTTTCTGTTTGCCTTGTGCCTAGGACGGAGGCACCAGAGGGCGTCGCTGTGCCATCGAGGCAGACATGAAGATGAAGAAATGATGCTGCAGGCAGGCAGAAAACTCTGTCCGAAGCAGGAGCACAAGCAAGATGCTGTTAACAGCTGTTGGAGGAGAAGAAAAGCTGCAGGCCCATTTCTGGGACCTGGTCCACCTTCTTCGCTTGCCCTTCTGGAAAACAGTGTCTCATTGGAATGTGTAACCCAAAGAAACTTCCCTGGAGGGGAAAGCTAGGCCCCCCTGCCTGTTTTAGGGCAGTCGTCTTGGGCTTCATCAGTGTTCTGGTGTTAGCTAGCAACTGGTGGCTCGTATGTACTGTAATGTGAAGTGTACAGATTTTTACTAGTGACGTGTAAATGTGTATGTATATTAAAGTCTGGGAACAAATCCAGCCTACAGTGTGCAGTGTACTGAGCATCACAGCTCTGCAGTGAGCAACCTTGTTTCTGTACAAGCGTGTCTTCAGCATTTGCAAATATCACTCTCCTCCAGCTATCTGTACAGCATACAACTATGGCAGAGCACTGACGTTAGAGAAAATCCAGTAATCGTGGGAGTGTCGCATAGTGCGTGGATGGAGGGGAATATTCCCTTCTCGAGTGTGTGGAATATGGCACTGTGTGATGATGAAACAGGAGACCTAACCATGGGAGGTTATGTACTACAGTCTTGTTGGAGCTTTCCTTAAGAGACGTGTACCTTAGATTCTGTCCCCAGAGGGTTGTGAAGGGTATGCTAGTCAGAGTGAAAATCTGTGATTCCAGCAGCTGTAGACAAGCCAGTACCTGGTTTCACATCTGAGCTTGTGAACTGTTTCTCTCTACTGGAAATTACAGTTCTTTTCCTCAGCAACATGGATGCTTAACTGAGGTTTAAGTTCTCTGTGACAATTTGCAAGTCACCTTCTTACTTTCTGCTTATATGACCTGTGAGAAGAAAATTGCTTATCTTCTGCCCCCGTGACCTTCCGGTGAGGGTGGAAAACCAGCACAACATCCTTCCTGATGCTTGGGCAGCCGGGAGTGGTCTGCGCCGCTTTGTGCAGCATGTACAGGGTGCAGCTGCTGAACATGAGATGCAGGAAACTGAGTCACTGTGATTAAGACCAGAGGGATTGTTAGCCTTGCTTTGATTTTCACCAGTTTTGTGTTGAAATTGATTGTACCATGTTTGGGTCAGGTATATTTCCACCAAGAGTCATCCTACATTTGATGCTAGAGATGTTGAATCTGTTGGTTTGCTTACTGGTGAAATCTCCTTCACTACTGAAATTGGAAACAAATTTCCCATGGGAATTTTTGTGGTCTCAGTTTCGAGAGATTACAGGCTGTTAAATTCACAGCACAAAAAGTTACGGGTTTCTTTTGGTTTCTGGTATTTTATGGAATAATTTAAGTTGGAAGGGACCTCTGAGCATTAGTGTTGTCCAACCTGCTGCTCAAAGCAGGGCCAGCTTCAGAAGTAGATCAGCCTTGTCTAGTCGAGTTTTAAAATCTCCAACACCTCTGGACAACACGTTTCGGTGCTTACCTACCCTTGTGCAGTAAACGTTTACCTCGTACCCAGCCTGAATTTCCTTCCGTGCAGCTCGTAATGACTGCCTCCTCTCCTTTCACTGTGGGCCACTGAGGAGTCTGGCTCCGTCTCCTCTCTAACACCTCTGCCCCATCTTTGTCCGTGGTGAAAAACTGAAGTTGCAGCACATGGGAGGACCTTTATCATGCCCACTAGCAACTCTCTGTCATTATGGAAAGCACTGGTCTTTGGTCCTACAATTGGTTTTTTCCCTTAACCAGATATTTTTTTCCTCAAAGATCCTTTTCTCTTGATCCGTGACATTTTAATAGTTTTTAACGATGCTTAAGATCTTTAAAAATCTAAGATAAGAGCTTCTCTACAGACCCCCATTCCCTCTCTCCCAGTTCGTCATCTCGTGCTCTGACTACTAATTCTGTTCTTCCTAATGCCTTGACCTAATCTGTCTAGTGCAGAGCTCGGGCTTTCTGTGCTGCGTCTCCCAACACGCACCCTTTTACAGATGATAACAGTTGCATCTTTCTGGTTTTCTGGTGCTGAGGCTAATTTAAATGACAGGTGACACAGCACAGGTTGGTCACGTTTTAGTTAAGCTGCTTTAGGACTCAGTGAATCCCAACTAGTTCTAAGGTTTACTCTTGCCTTCAAATTGATCTAAAGCCTCCCCTGTTGACATTTTAATTAGAAACATCTCTCAGACCCATCCCAAGAGAAAGTCTTGTGTGATCTCCTCTGTGGCAACTGCTGATAATGATGATTAATTTGGTTTTCCAACTGGCCCTACTTTCCACCGAGGTGTTTGGCACTGATCAGGCGTCATCCCCCCGATTATCTGGCAGCTCTCTGCTTCTGATGTTTTTGATGAGGTTTGGGGTTGTTATTTGCTTTTATGTCTTTAGCAAATTCTTCTTCAATATTTTTCTCTCTTTTTTTTTCCCTACTTTTTTGTGGATTCTGCGTTTCATTTACTGAAGTTCAGGCTTTTATCATTTTTCTTGTTTTGACATCCAAGTTCCTTCAAAAGGACATCTTTTTTATTTCTAACAGCTTTTTCTCATGTCGGTGAGGGTTGCACAGTGTCTGATCTCTGCAAAGCGAACTAAAACTTTCCAATTTGATAATGATTCCTTGCTGGTGACTTATGTAGCCAAGATAATTAAGGTCTGTCAGGCAGTTCTTAATTAAAAGTTGAAATCTGTATCATTTTGTCCCTTATTTTTTGTACAGAATTGGTATGGAACAAAGCAGTCTGTAATTATTTCACTCATCCCGCTTGTCATGCACTAATGCTGCTGTTCCACTTTCTGGCATCTTGAGTCTTCCAAGATTTAGTAGAGCTGAACATAAGGCTGGGGATCTTTTTAATTGACGCTTATGCCCAAGTTCCCTGGGCTTCTTGATTTTAAAATGCTTATCCCTCTCAAGTCAGTACAGAAAGATGATCACAGGTGATTGGTTTACCCTAGGCTAAGGCTTTTCTGTTCTTCAGCCGCGCTGCAGTGGCTGGTTCCATGTGTGCGGCCAGCTCTGCTGATGGTGCAGGAGAGCGCTTTGGGCCTGGGGTTACCTTTTCAGATGAAATCAGAGTTTGCCCAACACCTTCAGCTGGAAGATGAGAGCGGGTAGTGCCATCTCTTACCTCATCAAGTATTATCTGCATCTGCTGAAGTTAACCTTGGAAGAGGTTTCAGAAGGACAGCCTTTCACATCCCAGCTCTGCTTGTGTGTTCCTAAAATAAGCAAACAGGTTTTCTCATCTCAAACCCAGTGGACTCCTTATTTGTGCCCGTTATGCCCCGTAAGCTGTATTTGTAGCTGTGCTAGCACTCCTGAGAATGCAAAAGGAAGTCAGTGAGAAATGTGCTTGTTCAAATTCTGGAAAATTAGGTTCTTTATAATTAACTGAAAACTCTAAAGACATTAGTAATTAATGCATAGAATTCTCCATAGGTGCAGCAACCAGGAGCTGATCTTGGTGGCAAGACAGATTTTTCTAACAGCCTTTACTGTTGTTACTGTGACTCTGTAAGCAGTTCCCCAAGCTTAGAGAAATCATAGTGGACTCGTGCAGTAGGAGACTCTTAGGCATGGACTAATGAACCGAGATAAAGTGAATGGTTTCTTCCTTCTTCAGAGAGTGCTAACTTTTATTTTCTAAATGTGTAGAACTGTCCCCTGTCAGTGTGTGACTGCGTGTGGTTATAATCTGGCTCAGGAACAGAAGACGTCACCATCCAGCTGAATCACATCTGTCACTTCCAAAACAAAGTGTCTGTAGTGTTTGTCATAAATTATTTCCAGTATAAAAAGTTCTCAAGGGGCAGCAAAGTGAATTTCAGTGAGTTGTCCTTGGAGTCACTAGTTGTTAACAGCTGTCAGCAGCTGAGGGGGCCCGGCATGACTTGCTTTGAGCGTGCTGCTGGATGCCTTCGCCATCTTAAACATGTAGCAGCCAACAAAGCCGCATGCTTCTAACTAGCTCAGCATCCCCTGAGCACAGTAACCCAGCGGCGCCTGGGCAGGGGGAGACCACAGCAAAAGCACCAGAAAACCTGAAATTCAGTTGCTCTGAAATGTCAGTTTGTGTGGCAGAGCTACAGCCCAGCCGCGTGCTGTCAAGTGTGGGCCCAGGTGTAGGCTGCATGCCTTGGAGTCCTTCCCATGCTTTGGCTCTCTTGAGTGCATCAGGAAATGAGCTGGGATTTGCCGTTCTGGATCACGATTCAAAGAAATTGCTGCCTCTCTCTTTATGTTTCTTTGCAGGTGGGCCATGCCTGGATATGGTGGGAGTCTGAGAGGGAATCTCCCAGTGAGTCAGAGAACAGTGACTTCCAGTCTCTTCTCAGCTGGGGTTCAAGCTTGGATCCGGATGCAGGGAGCTGGAGGAATACTGAAGAGGTGGCCATGGGGAAACTAAAGGAGAGCAGCCAAGGGGCAGACCACGAGCTGGATCTCAGTGAGCCTCTCTGGGAGGATGATTGTGAAGACTACCAAAAGGCAGAGAGACCATGTGAAGATGACAGTCTTTTCCAGCTCTTCTCAGAGGTAGGGCTGTTGGGATGACAAGAAAGTGAGCGGCATAGTTCAGGCCCTCCTGAAACATTTGGGTTTTCAGGGCCTCCACCATCCCTACACACAGAAACGGTCTCGGGGAGAAGCAGATGCCCTGAGTTCACTTGCTCCCTCTCCCAAGCTTAGCCCTTCCTCCCATTTAAAGCTGGCACTGCAACCAGCTGCTGTGCCAAAACACAGCTCATTGCAAAGCACAGCGATATCAGTGAACTGACGCTGTATTAATAACACAGAAGATTTTGCAAGGATTCCTAAAAAAGGAAAGACATTCGTGAGTGAAAGCAAAAATAGCATCTGTGCTGCTTATTTCTTCTTCCTTTTGCCTTCATGACAGGAAGCAATAAATCTGTGTTGCAGGTAACCCAGATGATGGAACCTCTCTGCATTAGCAGCACAGAGTCATCGCAGACTGAGTGGGATTATAGTGGCACTGAGAAACAGGACGATGGGGAAGATGTGAGGTGCCAGGAAAAGACCACAGGAACAGCAGTCTCAGGAGCAGAGGAAAATCAACTGCACATCCTGACGGAAGATGAGAAAGAACACTTCCTGGGAAGAGAGGTGAGGGACAGGTGGTCATAAGAGTGCCTCTGGTCCTGGGTGAGAGACAAGAGACAGTGAAGGAAATCAGCTCTAGAAGAGATGGGGAAGTCCCAGGTTCCGTGTGGGGAAACAGGGACACAGAGGAGGAGTCAGCAGGGAGGGGAATGCAAAGGAAATGTATGAGGGGAAGGATGGTTTTTATGTATGGATGTGTATCTTCATGAACAGGAAGTGTGTTACAGATCAGACCCTCACATGTGAGTTGGAGGAGATGCTCGTTGGCAGTCTAAAGGTGACTCATGAGAGCTGGCAGTCTGCTCTCGGGTTTAAGGCAAGACTAAAATTCTTGCCTTATTCTAATTGCTGTGTTAAGCAGTGCACAGCTTGGCTGGTTTCAGGCCCACGTGGCTCTGATAGCAATAACCATCTGCCCCTGGACACCGTCATGTCTTGGAAGCAGGCACCATCTAGCCTGGGTTTGCATCAGTCCTGTGTCTAGGGGGCTGTGGGCGCCCACCAGCCTGTGAGGTGCTTGTGGGACAGGTAACATGGCAGTGGAAGAGCAGTGCCGTTTTTTCACACTCACATTTGTTCCCTTGCAAACTTAGACCCTGGAGACAGGGATAACTTTAAGGGTTGTCACATTTCAGTCGATGTTATTCCCAACGGTTTTCTCATGGTTCTCCCAGTGGGCAAAGCCAAACACAGCACCGTGTCCACTTTCTTCTTGATCAGTCTACTCCATGCTGCAGGTCTGTAGAGGATTCTCAGGTGCTCCTGCACATAATCCCACTTCTGGGCTCCAAAGAGCCTC
>NW_010422346.1:19137-22639 GCF_000710305.1 Buceros rhinoceros silvestris
CTTTCCCTGCACCTGTCACTCTACATTTTATTGGCAAAACACCAACACCACTGCTCATTTTCCTTGCTGAGTCCATCCTCTGTCATATTCATGTGGGAGTTTGTGAGAAAATAACCTTGTTGCACTCTAGATGATCCTGTCACCTGTGTCTTGAGCTTTAAGAAGCCTGTGGCAGTCTTACCTCAGCTCCTGATTACCCTCTCACTTCCCTGAGTCTTCCCAGAAAAGCAGACGCAACGCTGCATACCAGTCAGCTCCACAGTGTTTATGTTTGCCAGAGGTGGTTGTGATCCAAGAGATGAGACCCAGCTGTTACTGGAGCACTGAGCAGCCCAGTGAAGATCTGAGTAAGGTCAAACGTCATCCTCCAGACTAACAGAGCAAGCTATCTCCCAGCTGCGACTGGGTGCAGTAAAGGGATGTGCAGCAGGCTGCCTTCTAGATAAAGGATCCAGATGCTGGGCTGTCATTTTAGACACACTCTCCTTTTCCTCTGTGCTCTTCAGGACAAGACTCAAGAGACACTTGGAGAACAAGCTTTAGTTGAGATGCATCCACAGGAGCTGAGTAATCAGTCCCAGGATCAAGGTGATAGCACCTCTGCAGCCCCCACGCTGGACTCCACAAGCCCTGCCAACATGCAGCTGTAAGTAGCTCGTTCTGCTCTCTTGCACAGAGCAGAGTTGTTTCCCTTGTCTCACAAGAGAACAAGCGTATGGCACAGGTCACCTCCAGGAAGGTGAGAGAGCCAAGGAGAACAGGAGGGAAGGAGATAACTTGTGCTATCTCTGTGGATCTGCAGCGTTTTGGGGCATTGATCCTGAGATGAAGCAAGAAGGGTAGAGATTAATTAAGAGATTTAATGGAAAATACACATTTCCTCAAGACAGCTAGGCCGTGTGGAGCTGGGTGTTGTGGTTTCTCATGTCCAGTCCAGCTCCTAAGAGAGGCATTACCAGCCCCCTTTAGGCAGGTGCTGGCATGTCAGCCAGATGCAGGCTCTGCCACATGTGTGATCACCTGGGCTGTCTTTCAAAGGAAAAACATGGGTTTGGGGTAGACAAACTGAATAAAAACCACCTCAGTAAGGTTCTGAACTCCAGAGTAGCGTGAGCTTTTCTATGCAGTTTGATCCTGCCCTTCAGAGCTGCTCAGCTCCGCTCTTGTTTCTTCCTGTTGCCCGATTTCTTCCTGCAATCTGGATGTTTAGTTGTACATTCAGATGCAGAATGCTTCCACCATCTCACCCTGGGAGGCTTTGTGTAGCTACAGCAAAGCATCTCTGCACTTCATCCACCCGGATGCGGGGGTGCTAGCAGAATTGCCACTTCCCACTTTGAGTGTGATCACCTGGCAGTGTATCCCCTCCACAGGGTGCAGCTGAGCTGGGAGAACCCTCTGCAGGTTCCTGAGAACCCTCAGTTCGCTTTCAAAAGAACTCTCCTGTCCATCTGGAAGGTGATAGCCAGTCACAGGTATGTGGGGAAAAGCTTGGATTGACACAGCTCCTGCCCACATGGCCCTGAGTTCCAGCTCCTGTGTCACCAGCCCGTGTCCTCCCCTGCACAGCAGACAGCGCGGACTGGCTTGTCTCTCCATGGCTGTGCTTCTGGCAGTCCTCGCAGCAAGAACAGCTGTGTGCTGCGGAGCTGCAGAGAACACTGCATATTTATTTCCTCTGCGGAATGCGACAGAGCCCAAATGTTGCTTCCCACACAGCTGGCCCAGCTGGCTTCAGCAAGGGGCTCGGCCTCCCGCCGTGCCTCCACCGCGTGCTGGCTGTTGCTGATGGGCCGTGGCCCTCACGGCAAGCGGGAAGGGGCCAGCACTGGTCCATGTTGTGATGTTGTCTTTGGTGGAGAGGTACAGGGGTCATTCTTGGCGCTTGTCCCTCTAGGTGCAGTGGCCCGTTCCTGAAGGCGGTGTCAGAGAAACAAGCCCCTGGATACAGGGATGTGGTGAAGAGGTGAGTTTGTGGAGGAAGTACTCGCAGGGGATTTCTCTCTGGTTTCTTCCGCCTTCCCTGGTTTCCAGAGGGCCAGTGGGACGGTTTCCTTCCTCCTTTTCCAGAGTCTGGCTGTCACCAGGATCTCCCCACTGATTTCTCTTATTCTGGGTGATTAGAACCTGTAAACTTGGACTAACTCTGGAGCTGATCAGAATCTCACCTGCTCTTTGCTGGCCTTGCACGGGTGACTTGCTCCAGGCACAGTCCGTGCAGCTGGAAGCCCTGCCTGAGCAGAGGACGCAGCTTCTGCAGCTCAGCAGACTCCTCTCCCTTGCCTTGGTCGATACCCTCTCCCCAGCCGCTGCCTGCTCCCCAGGTGTTTTCCTGTCAGTGGAGAAGTAGGTCATAAGAATATTTCCCAAAGAGATTAAGGGCATTTTTCAAAGCTGAATCACATTCTATTCTGGTCACAGTTGTCGTCTCTGCAGCCATTCATTCTCTCATTCTGTCAGAATAAGGGAAGTCATATCTATTCCCCCATCCTGTTCCCCTCACCAGCACTGCTATTTTTGCTAGTGGCACCATTCGGTTTTAAGGGGTTTTAATAGACACCTATTTTAGTAACTTTTCTTTCTCCACCAAGACCTGGACTGACTTCATGAAGACTAATTACTGGAGTCGCTCTGCTTGCCTTCTCGGGAGCTCCACGTCAAGGTTTTTTTAGCTAATGACCTGCCAAGTTGATTGGACAGCAAGTGTCGCATTAGCTAAACTTACTTGTCTGACTTAGAAGGAAAACTTTTCCCCCTCCTCCTCTTTGTCCTGAGCAATAACTTTGATTGGAAATAGCTGTGCTGTCAGGGCCACACTGGAACGGGGATAAGCACGTTCATGCGCAGCCTGGACAATGGCCCTGGGTTGCGGTTTAATTTCCTTCTCTGTCTCTTTTGTAGACCCATGGATTTAAGCAGCATAAAGAAAAGACTGTCAAAGGGACACATTCAGTCCTTGATCCAGTTCCAGCGTGACCTTATGCTCATGTTCCAGAACGCGGTGATGTACAACAGCTTCAACCACCACGTGCACCGCATGGCCATGGAGATGCAGGGAGAGGTCCTGGAGCAGCTGCAGATGCTGGCTGAAGCCCTCCTGTGCTCCGGGGACAGGCTGGGGTGGGAGAGGAGGTAACAAGCCACGTTTGAGGGCTGTTTCTTTCGGAGCCGTGTTGTCTCTGTGCTTCAAGAGGTCTGCTGGAGCTCAGGGGATGGGCAGACACTGCAGCCGTGCCCTTCAGCAGACCTAGTTATGCCCCAGTGGTGCCTGCCAGGTTGATGGGATAAAGAACAGAGCAGTTTCTAGGAGGGGCCAGGGAAGGGAAGGGAAACCTCCTTTTTTCCGTGGGAAAAGCAGCAGCGTAGCCCCGCAGCCAGGAAAGGATCCCAAAAAGACAAAAAAACCCAAACCCTAGGAGGAAATGCTCTGTGTGCCCGGTGGGGATGAACGGGGGCCCAGCCCCGGTGTGCACCCGCGGAGCAGGGCGCGCGTTCTCCGCTG
>NW_010422347.1:0-8545 GCF_000710305.1 Buceros rhinoceros silvestris
CACATAGCTACCCTCAGCTTCATGCCAGCCCACTGTACACGACAGGAGGGTAAGTGGTGCGTTATAGCTAGAGTAAGTGTGCACACAGACAGAGCAGCTGTGTAGCAATATGCAAAATTCAAAGCAACCTCATCTGAGGGATCATAGTTTTCAAAATATGTTATTCTTGGTATGTTGGCTAAGGCTCCAGCAGAGGAGTCTTCTAGGAAATTTCTTCCAGTTAGATACTGAGCCTGCAAAAGTGTGTTCTCCCACCAGACCATAGGATACCATAGTGAAGGCCAGCTTGTCCACATTGATTCCCTAGGGCAGCCCCCATTGTGCTGCACACCTGATAGCTACTTACTTCTCGTGCTCTGAAAGAATACCAACATCAGAGACTTCACTGTCCTCCACACAAAATCTATCAGAGGGCTTTTCCAGTCACGGTGTTGGAGGGTTTTACCCGGGAGCTCCCTGAAGCTTTCTGCGTGCAGCTGAGACGTGCTATGTCTTTTTATCTTCACCGCAGACGTGAAGATGCTCTTAGATAAGCTTGGGAAGTGTGGGTTAGATGAGTGGACAGTGGGGTGGACAGAGAGCTGGTTGAATGACAGCTCAGAAGGTTGGAAGCAGTGGTACAGAATCTAGGTGGAGGCCTGTGGCTAGCAGTGCTCCCCAAAGGTCAGTACGGGGTCCAGTCTTGTCTTCAACATATTTGTCAATGCACTGGATGAAGGCACAGAGCGTACCCTCAGCAGGTTTGCCAATGATACAGAACTGGGAGGAGTGGCTGACACACCAGAAGGCTGTGATGCCCTTCAGTGAGACCTGGACAGGCTGGACAGTTGGGCTTTTCCAGCCAGTCCGGCTCAGGAAGCCTGGGCACTAGAGGATAGCTTAGAGCGCATCCTTCTGCAATCCTTGGTGAGCTCTCACCTTAACTCGCAGTGTTTGCTTGCTGTGAGTCATTCCGGTATTTTAAAACCCACCACTCTCTCAGCAGCTATGTGCTGTACCTCCTTCCTGGATTTTTACAATCTGTTCACATTTTGCTGAAATTGTGAAATCACCCCTAAATAATTAGTCCACATTAAATAAGTGCACTTCAATTCTTCCTTTTCTTGCAGGCCCTAGAGATGGTTATGGGCTTTGGTAGGAGACCAAGATACAAGCAGATGTTTCACTTCTGTTCTCTCAGCATGGCAGAAGTGCTGTCACAGAACAAGAGGAATGAACACGAAGCCCTTGAGCCTGGGGCACTACAGGCACCATGGCACAGGATGAAAGGCTCTCCAGGAAACGGATTTGTTTGTAAAAGACAAACTCCGATTGCAAAGCCCAGGGACAAAGTCTCTCATACTCTGCAGAATAATGCCACTTCTAAGCACAGTCATGTTGCACACAAACATAGGCTTTCATCACCCTCTTGCACACTCATCCGTTAAACCAGCTCAGTGTCTGCTCTCAAGGTACTGCTTGGCTTGACAAGAATGTATATACACACCAGCTAGTAAAACCCAGCTGCTGCCATCACTGCCGGAGGGAGGCCCTCCCCTCAGCTTCCTCTACACCTTACAGAGTCCACGCAGAGTTCCACTTCAGCCCTCAAGCTTCACTGAAGTAGAAGAATGCCCTTTCTAAGAGTACATACACAGGATTTGGGTAGCATTGGGCCTGAGGTTGTCCCTTTGAAGAGGGATGTCTCGCCCTGAAGGAGCACAGGGCAGGCTACTGGTGGGACAGGGATTTGATCTGGAATCCAGCGGACAGAAGAATTCAGGGAACAAACACTGCTAAACAAACACTGAAGTAAGCCCACTGAGGGTTTATAGAGGTGGAGACCGTAAAGCTGGAGTTAACTGACCTGCAGCCCTTCCTGCCCGCATTTGCTGCTGACTGCAGCAATACCTTGTCTGGAGCTGTATTTCTAGTTTGTCAGCCTGGTTTGCTCACAGCACCCACCATACAAAACAAGCTAGTACCAGCTCAAAGCCCAAGAGGTAAGTAGCAGGTGTCTGGTTCTGATGAACTGTGAAGTTCAGCGTACTTCACACAACAGGGGAGCATAACAGTTTGGAGGAGCCTTGGAAAGACCACCAGGACTGCTAGGGGAGTAGAGCACATGATGTACAGTAACAGGCTGAGGGAGGGGACTGGGTTTGCTCAGCCAGGGAGAGCTGGAGGAATCTAACTGCAGTCTTCCACTGCCTAAACGGGGATTACAGTGAAGACAGGGCCAACCATTTCCCAGAGATGCCCACAGAAAGAAGATGAGGCAGCAGTCAGAGGTTGCAACAAGGAAAATTCCATTTGGACATGAGCACAGGATCAGCTCGCCCAGAAGATAACAAAATCTCCACCTCTGAAGTTTTTCAAAACTTGATCGGACCAGACCCTGCATAACCTGCTCTAACTTTGATATTAGCCCTGTTTTGAGCATGGGGTTGGACCAGATGACTTTCTTCTGTCCCTTCCATTGTAAATTTTTCCATGATTTCTGTAACTAGGACTGAGGCTGAGAAGGTTTAAAGAAGAATACTGGGAAGAACACTAGTCCACATACAGAAAACCCCATCAGAGTGCAGAGCTTCTGCCTGGAAACCTTACAGCACAGATTCGATCACAGTACCTGAACAGACTGTGTGCAGGAAGTCACTGGTTGAGTTTACTTCTTTCTAAGAAAATCAGTATCCTGGCATCTGACTTGCCATTTATGAACATCTAGGCCAGCGAAAGTCTCTTAATTACGTAAGACAGGTGAAATGTGTCACACGTGTTTGTTTAGGGACATTCACTCTTTTTTCACTCTCTAATGAGATTTTGTTTTCATATATTTGTAAGCTGACTGTAGGGAAGAAATAAAAAAAAAGAAGAACAAAAAAGAAATAAGGTTTTATTTCAAATGCTGGTATATAATGTGGTATATAATATCAATATTGCACCTTCCAATAACATCTAGAGCGACACACAATCACAGAGCTCTCTGATCCTCAGCCATATGCAATCCAGAACGTGATACAGAAAACAGTAAACTTGTACTTTTTTCTTTTTCTGATGAATGAAACAGAAGTGTTCAAATTAAACTGAAGTGAAGTACAGTCTGTATAAAGGCAAACCTTCTTTTGATCAGCTGCTGTGACCTAAGCAGGCAATTTTGTGGAATGTGGTATTTTAGCATCACATGTTGAATACTTACTTGTGTCTCAGCTTTTACCAAGCAAGCCTGTCTGCTCCCTTAATCATCTAAATACATCTGCAGGTAGAAGCTAAACAGTTCCAGCAATAACAAACTTCCTACTGAGCCAGCTGGCTGCAATACGAGGATTAACTGATGACCTGTCTTCCCGCTTTCCTCATCATTAGCGGAGGCTCCTACTATGTCCAGGAGCCTCTCGTCAAAGCACTTGGGCAAACAGACAGGGACCAAAATGCCAATATAAAAATAACCAAACAAGCAAACAAAAGGCCCCAATGAACAGCTCTTCTTTGAGGGGAGAGCCCCTCATTGTACAAATTCAAAACACCACCAGCAATCCACATATACATGCTTAAAGCCAGGAATAAACCAAAAAGAAGCAGCACCATAACTTTAAGGAATCAGCTCTCAAAACAAGTTTGGCGGATGTGACTAAAAAAAATAATAACTGCACCTCGTTAGCTAACAGAAGGATCAAAAGCCACACCGCTACGAATTTTGTCTCATGGCCATTCTTACCCAGCGTAAGAACCTGGACAGTTTGGTATAGACACCATATTTGCCTTTCTTTGCACATCCTTCTCCCCAGCTAACAATCCCGGTCACAAAGTAAGTATCCTTATATTTGGTAACATGGGGACCTCCACTGTCTCCTTGACACGCATCTTTTTGCTCTGTTTCATAACCAGCACAGAACATGTTTTCTGTTATTGCAAAGTTAGTGGATTGCTTGCAAGTGATCCTATCAACATAGGGCACTTCAAGCACTTTCAGTTTTTTGGATAGCCGTCCACCTTCAAATTCACGCCCGAAGCCACTAACCCTTCCAGATTTTTGGTTCATCAGAACTTCATTAGCAAAGTCAGCTTCGGGGAGGCATGCTGCGATAACGTACTCAGAAAACGTAATAGGCTCCTTCAGCTTTATTAAGGCTATGTCATTATCGTAAGTCTCGGCAATGTACTTTGCGTGAACAAGAATTCTGTCCACGGTATGCATCGTTTCAGACTGCTCTTTCTTTTCTCTGTCCACTTCACCTGTACGAGAATATGAGAAGGGTTGTTAATACGGAGATTGGTAAAAAATTAAGAACAACCTTGAGAAAGAAGGAGAGTACGATACTCATTCCTAACACGTCGCCTAAGCTTTTATAGCATACAAGTAAGCTGTAAAAATGCATTGCAATATTTATTAGCAGCGCTGGATCAGTTTTGGTTCTGAGCTTTTGTCTACAGAGACTTTTGTACCAGTTTACATAAGTGCATAAATGTATTCAGCTAAAGTAATGCAGCTTTGGGTGGAAGCTCTTACAGGACCTTGAGCCTCGTTTATATCAGTGAAGAGAAACTGGTCTGGTCAAGACTAAAAGAGTGCAAATACCAAGTTCTGTATTTATCTAGTATCATGCCTCAGAAGTGAAGCAGACACAATTTGAGTTAATTTCTTTTTCCTCTAGTCAATGTGTCACAGCTTTTCTGAGTGCTCCTGCAAAAACAGATCTGTAAGCTTCAGATGTGCCAGCAATTACAAGCTTTCTGAAGAACTACGCTGATGAACACAATGCTAGTCATCGCTTCTAGAACATTTGTTCTTAATCACTTCCAACCAGCTGGCAAAGAAGAAAGGGATGCACCATTATCACCTTACACACCAGCTGCCCCTATTTTCACAAGGCCGGATCTCCACAATAACAAGGAATTATAAAAGGCAAAACTACAACAACAAAAAAGGAAACAAATTATGATAAATAAAGTAATATGAGTACATCTATGAGGTTTTCAGCACAGAGGATTAGTCTGCAATATATGCTCAAACACCATAGGAGTAAATTAAATAACCACTCACCAACAACAACTGTGATTTCTTTAGATTGGTTCATGCAATGAGCTGCAGTGAGTATAAACTTTTCATTCAAAATAGTTCCACCGCAAAACTCTTCCCCTTCCTCATTTAACAGAACAGCCTGTGAAAGAAAAAAAATAAGTGTAGAATTAACAAGTGCAGTTCAACTTCAACAAGCTATGAACCGGTAACTGACTTCTCTGCACACTACATTTACACTACAACACGTACTACTCTGCAGGGGTCTCCTAAGGTTGCATACACACATCCTATAGATGGGCATGTACTATTATGCAGTCTCAATTGTCTCTATGCAAGGAAGATGTTTGGCTTCTATGTCACCTCACTCACAGCGCTTAGTAAGGTCTTTTAGGAACAAGACACTGACTGACTGAGCAGGGAAAGCACAACCCCAAATCACACCATCTCTTGGACTCATCATCCTAAAGAATTCCTGTCCAAACTCTGTTCCTGTTTGACCCACCCCTTAGCATCCCAAATACAGAAACGCATTTGGGCTGGTCCAATCTCAAGAGAAAAACTTAGCTATGAAAGTGTATTTGTGAAGAAAATGCATGCTTTATCTGACACGCTCTCTAAGTGCACCTCAGATGGAATATAACCTGCAAAAATGACACTAGTAGGCCAGCATGACTGAAAAACCCTCTTCGTGACAGGTCAAGCAGCACCATCTAGAATGGCACAAAGCCTCTCATTTCTACATTTGAAGGCTGCTCTTTTCAGAACAGCACACCAAAGTGCCTACAGTCACACAACTCAGCTACCTCCAGCTTCACATGGCATACTACAGGGGTGACGTTCAGAAGGCAGCCAGGTGGAATGAACATTTGGACGCTTTCCCTCAGAAACACGTTCTGCTTACATGCAGAGCACAAACACCAGATTTACCTGCCACGGACATTCACCAAGACGACACTCCTCACCACCTACTATCCTGGTATCCACATATGGACTCCTGTTACTTGTTCCATTGCCAGGACGGGGGGTTGGGCTCTCTGTGGTAGTAACAATGTCCTCCTCCAAACATGTTCCATTTGTGGGAAGGACATCTTGATCACTAGTTGCATTGCTATTGCTATCAGTGGGTAAAATAAGTGACCTTTTTTTTCTTGTAACCAAAACTCTCCCACAGGGATACTTCACTGTTAAGACAAGAATGTTAAAATCAGAAACACCAGCACAAGAGGAAATTCCTTGACAACCCCATCTTACAATCAATCAGTTCATGCAGTTGTCCTGGTCTCAAAACACTAGCAAAACCACAGGACTTGTCCAACTGGACAGTGTTTTCAAAATATTTAAAATCTAAAATGTCATCTTTGGTTATTTTCATTGCTATTTTCATGCACTTGTTCGTACTAAATCCATCTTCACTAGGCAACTGAATGAAGCATTTTATTTTAGGAATAATATGGCTCATGAGAGCTATTTCTTAGTTATAAAGAATACAAAAATCACCACAACAAGTATGTGGTTGAATTATCCTCCCCCGCCATGTTTGTTGAAATGCAACAAAAATGTACAGGTGTACATTCTTGTACATAGCATTAAATGTAATCATTTAATGTCATCAGTTACTATTTTATTAGGTTAACTGAAATCTACAGCAGAAAAGTATTTGCGAGCTGTTATTTTATAGGCATGTAAGTGTTTAAGTAAATGAGATATAAGTGTAATCTCTTTCCTTCTGCCAACAGTGGAGTTTACTCAGGTAATTCTGCGAGCGGCGCCTTGCAAAGGGTTCCAAATCAGCTAGGTTTTGATAACATTACCGCACAAATGGAAGGCTCTGGACATACAAATCAGTTGGCCTCAGGGTTAAATCTATGTCATGTAGAACAGTGATGTACAAAAGACATTCTTTCGCTGGAGAAACAAGCCGCGCCACCATTGCTACGTATTTACTATGTGGCTTCATACCTGATGAAACACAGTGTTTGCCATCGTCTGCTAGAACATATCCCTTTGCACAGGAACACACAACATCCTTCTGTACACTTTTTTTGATGCTGCAGAACTGCTCACAGTCACCGTTGTTTATTTTGCAGTACTTTGGTATGACTATAAAAGAGATAAGGTCGGAGAAAAACTGTAAATAAACACAGACTTCACAGAAGATCTCGAAGTTCACCAAATTAAACCTCACTCTTTAAACAGGATCTGTATCTCCACCTGTCAAATACCTGAAGGGGCTAACATTAGCTGATGCTTACAAAGCAGTCACATCCACCACAAGAAACTTACTTGGCAGGTCCAAGTGGGCCCAGTGGCTGTGTCACGGTGAGCTTAAAAAATCAGACACAAAATAACAGGAGAAGAATGAATAAAACACTAACAGAGAAGCCCAATGGTGCGTGGTAAATCCTCACACTACCCCTACCTCCTGCCTTAAAGAACTCAACTCCTCATCACTCTCCTCAGTCTTGTGTCTGAACTTGAGTTCCACACCCTCCACTTTCACTTCTTGGCTACCAATACGTGCTCCAGTGACATCATTAGGGTAGTAGCTGCAAGCTCATGGAAGTGAGACTTGGGAAGGATTGATAGGTGAAAAATGATTCCTTGCAAAGCTGAAAAAGTCTCTGCATTGGCTACTGGAACATGTTCTCTTTGGTTCTCCACTGCTGTGAGCTGAGCAGGGAGGCTGTGCTTCTGAGCCGGAAATAAAGGTTCCTTGGTATCAGTTGTAAGAATCCTATGCTGCTTGATTTCATCATCATGTTTTGGGGATTCGAGCTCATGTAAAGAGGCACTGCTGTAATTCAGAGGGCTTTCTTTGGAGCAAACATAACTTCAGAGCCTTCACTAACACCACCCCGCTGTAGAGCCACCGAGGCTTTACGAGTCTGGCACTGTCCTCCAACTCATTGTTGACTGCCATCCTCTTCTACGCATTTTTCCAAGAGGCAAATAATGCTTGTTATGGACGGGGTAGCTCTCTATGTTTCAGGACCTCCCTGGGAACTTCACTGCCACAGTTCTCTAAAGCAGAAACCTACCAAATTCACAGTTCTTGCCTTGATAACCATCCAAGCATGAGCAAGTGTAGGAACCAATTCCGTCTTTACAATGTCCACCATACTGACAAGGATTTGAGCTGCACTGGTCCCCATCTACAAAAACAAACCAAAAAACAAATCCTTATAAGAGTGTAAGCATTTTCAGTGAGTGCTGAAGGACTGTTTGTTTTAATAAGCAATCATTCATCTTTCCGTTAAAAACTTACGTCTTGTGAGCTGCCGCATTCCAGATAGAACAAAGAGTATAAATGCAATCATTCCAAACCAGCCACGATTCATGCACATATGTTCAGTTTTGCAATCTGTTTTTGGTGGCTACTGTATGACAGCATGTAGGCAAGCCTTTTTTTTGTAGGAAGATACAGTAAATCATCATGGTCAGTGTATACAGCACTTACACTGAAGGCTGCAGAAGCACACAGGACATTTCCACATTGCAGCTGCTCTCTAAAGATGTTAACCCTTTGGCCTCTTGACTTTACCT
>NW_010422347.1:8618-14365 GCF_000710305.1 Buceros rhinoceros silvestris
TTGGCCTCTTGCATTTGCCTACAATTCCTGCGTAATAATGACAATTCAGTTTTTATTTCTTCGAAGGTCATCTCGTCCCTTGTGTGTGTCATTTGCCTGCAGTGCCATTCATTTAAAGAAACAGACACCATCATATTTATCGGAAGACAAAACAAAGCAAAACACTGCTTTACAAAGCCCTGCTAAATTCATGTCTGCAGGCCAAATTAACGTTTCGTGCTGCTTACAGCACCAAAATTTTCCCATTGTATCTGTTGAGGTACAAGTTTGAGCTTAAAAGGCTAGAGCTTCAAAATTAGCTCTTATCTCACACTCTCCCCATCTACAGTGGGGCCTCCCACGTTTGAAAGGTAGTTCTTCAGCCCTTCTCCCTTGCCAGGATCTGGACTCACACGGCTGGTCTGACTCCAGGGCCCCAGCCACATGTACCTGACAAACATGGTCACACACAGGACACTGAGGCTGCGCTGACTTTGGAGACACGTTGCACGTAGCAGCCCTGTCTCCCACCCCCACACTCCTGCACTGACGCTCACTGCCACTGTCTCGCCCATCCAGCGACCTGCTGTGACAACTGTGTCTCCCATCATGTGACCCTGCTGGGCAGTTCTGCACTGTTTGATAAGAAAAGCAGGACATCCGGAGGAGTGACACTTGCTGCGTAATTTGTGGCTTTAGATAACACAGTCTTCACACTGCTGTAGTTCACCATCTATTCTACCCGTTTGGAGCAGCTGCCAGAAAAGCAATGCTTACAGAGAAGACAAGATGCAAGAAGCTGCTCATCCTAAGGAGCCAGCTTGCCACTTGCATGGTGGCTCTGGCCTGTGACCTCATCTGCTGCAGCTTTATCTGCCACAGGGGGCACGTGTTTTGCGAACTTCCCCCACACCCCAGCATCCCTTCTGTACCTGCCCATGGCCAGAACGAACAGCATTCCAAATGCCACGTCTGTGTGGTCCATCACAGAGGCATTGAAGACTAACGTTCATCCTCAACAGAGGGAGGGTGAGATTGCCATTTACCAAAAGAAACTCAGGCTGCAGGCCTGCAGCACAGCTCCTGGTTTCTGCCTCCTCTGCAGTGCCAGAGCACTCCATTTCAAGGCGGTCTTAGCCAAGCAGCATCCTACTGTTAGAAACCATACCTCTTTAGTTTTTCCCTATACTATTGTTGCCACTGTGTTAACAAGTTTTATATCAATGTTGCAAAAAAGCATTGCAGAATCCCCTACTAAAAAAAGAAGCAAGAAGGAATTGTTGTAGTAACTTGGCTGACGGTAGCTGTGGCTTTCAATACTTCTGAACACCAATAAAGCATTTGTAGATTGTGGTTTAAATGTATGAAACTGGTATTTCCACTAAGAGCACTGGCACTGATGTTGCGCTGCTTGTATTCTCATGAGAAAATCGTTGGAAATTTTCCACTCCTGCTCACTGCAACACTGACGCAGGCTTTGCTCGAAATTTCGGGTTGTAGGTTGCAGAGCTCATCCCCTGTGTAGAGGATTGTGAAAATCTGCATCTTTTTCGTGGCAACTGTCTTCAATTTTCTGCAGACTGCAAAGGACAAAGCTGAGCTGCCTTTGGTGAACATTTCTGAGGAACTCCTCCTAACACGCAAGCTGGACACATACTTTCAGGAGATCACATTGCCAAACACGAATACATTAAAAATTTGTCCCTGCATAGTGATATGAACAGTAGAACCCTAATAAATACAACTCATACCTTCAGAAGAAAACCAAATAAGACTGATGGATACTATTTACTGGTACTTCTTCCTTGAATGCCAAACACATCCCACAAAATCACACGTATAGAGTATGTATAGAAAATGCTCTGTAATACAGGAATCAACAACAGTTTGGCATGGAAGGTGACATGAAACTGACAAGCGACTGCGTGATACAGTTTATTAGCTTTGTGTTGGATATGGCTTTTAAGCACCACCCTCATCTGTGACTCTGCATCTTGAATTCCCCCATCTGGGGCTGCCCCTCTGCAGGACAACTGACCAGGAGGGTCATGTGCCCTATTTCTGATTCTCACTTTGTGAGAAAAGGGCCACTATTGCTTTTTTTTAAGGGGTCAAAAATCATCCTAGTAACCAGAGGCAGCTGAACCTCGTCTCTGCATGAAGTGACTGGGTTCAAGCAACAGCAAGGCAGTAAATCAGACTCCATCTCCAGAGGAAGCATGATGTAAGGGTGTCCCATGGTGAAAAGAGAGGAAGCAAGGGAGCAGGAAGTGGTTACTTAAGAGGTGCATCCTTTTTAACCTTGCAGCGAGGAAGCTTAATTCTCTAAACAAACACAGTGTGTTTCTTACCTACATAGATGTTCCAGAATTCCTCCTACAGGCAGGTGTGGGAAAATGGGAATAAAAGGAGACAGAAAGAGTTAGATCAGAATTACTGAATTCTTCAGAAAAATACTAAAGCTTTCATACAGAGGATACTTGCAGCTAACAATTGTTAAAACAAATATTTAAGTCACAGGCACATACAGTGCCTTGCAGCCTGCTATTACCATTTAATAAATTAAAACCATTCCATCCATAGTGCCCAGCTCTAGAGAAATCTCATGCGTTTTTCAGAAATATCTAAAACTCCTTAGAGATTTTCCAGTGTGACTCACCCAGCATAAGGCACTTGAATTCTTGCTTAACTGTATCTTTTCATCAGTTTTGACTGAACTTACATTAACATTCCTGAAATGTCAAATTCTCAGTCTCCATCCCCCCCTCCCCATACTCCCATCATTTAGGACCTCAAAAATCCTGAGACTTAAATATATTTTGTCTGATTTGTATTCTTACTTTCCTCTCCACTGAGGACTCCAGGTATGCTGTCTGACTGAGACAGTCCATTACAGTGACATCTGGTCACCAGGCGGAACAGGCTGTGCTGGTTCTGCTACCGATCAGCCAGTGGTTATGCTCTGAAACACCCTGTTGATGCACCCATGACTCCCCACCCAGGTCATCTCACAGGGCCACTCCAAGAACATTCTGGCCATCAAGTAATACTAAAGCGAAATGAATCTGACCTTAATGCCAGTTTCAGGGCTGCTCTTAACAGCCACAGCTGATGCTCCCAATTCCACCTCACCACCAAGGCACTTCAAGTTTTCAAATACCATCTTCTCTACTGACCCCAGTCCCCCTAGCTGCCCCATCTCTTTAACCGTCCCTTGAGCTTGGGAACAGATCACATTTCTGTCTAAAGTTAAGCAGCCATCAGAGTAGGGCAGGTGACACAAGAGTCACACATAGAAACTTCATTCCATGTGGGCAATTTAACATTAAGGCATGTAAGAACTGTTCACAGTATTCATTCTACCACTTCAGACACTGAAAAAGAAAGTCACAAAATGATAAGCACGGCAGAGGTGCTTGAGGTAAGTTCGGCAAAATTCTCCCATAAAGTTTCATGTCAGCATTTGCCTTCTTAACCTTCCCGTGGACTCTCTCATAGACATAACTCTCAGCTATGCCATCCTGCCAGGATGTTACTACCTGAACACAGGTAGTAACAAGGCATTTAAAGGTCAAATACTACACAATGGCAATTAAGCAGATCAGAACAGGAAACAGAATGGAGGCTTTAACATGGGCTAGTCTTGCAAGAGCTAAATTAAGACTGTTACTCTATGTTTATGCCTCAGCAATTCCAACCACAGTCAAAACCACTATTTATTCTTTGTGTTAAGTGATAGGGAGTAACTTCCGAGTTTTGATGCCCAGCTCAAAAGGCCTTAATAGTATTTGGTAAACAAGAAATATATAGGCCTATGTTTCATATTAGTTCATCCTTACAGTTTTCTCCTGGTCTTCAAAGGCTTCTCTTGCTTCTTCTTTTGAGCAACGCTCCTCATTGCATTCTCTTTCAATATTCCCTCGCTTCATTTCCTCCAAAAAAGAGTTAGCACGTTTTGTTCTTTCCAAGAACTTGTCGGCATTTTCTTTCTTGATGAATACTAGACAATAGAGAAAATGATACAGGTGGCAGGTAACAGTTGTTCGTGGTAAAGAGTCATTAGAAATAAGTGAAGTAGAAACAACCCAAACCAGACCCTTTAACTGCTTACCCATACACAACATTACCCGTGAGCTCAGTCATCACACAGACTGATAGATCTCAGGATCTTTCACAGCAGTCTCCAAGAACTAGCAGCTCCAGGAGAAACCGTAGGCCCCCAAAGTTTTCTCCTACTGTTATTAGTCTTGAAAATAAGAACATGCAGGTTGCTGCTGAGGGCTTATCTTTCTGATGCTCCTGTTCAAGACTCCAGTCTTGAACTTTTTCTGAAGACCAAGGAGACTGCATTCCTTTATTTTGTTTTAAAGCTGACCAGCAGGCAACACCACCACCTGCTCCAAGGGCTTGTGGTGCAGAAACTGAATGCCATGTGAACTCAAGATGCAGTAACTATCTACTGACCGATGGGAAAAGCTCCTGTGTGCGTTCTACTGCCCTTCGCCACCCCAAATCCCACTGTACCACTCTGTGGTCTTCCCAACCTCTTAACACTACTTCCCAGCTGCCTGTAGAAATGTTCCTGCCTTACTGATATGTGTGCAGGTAGAGCTAAGGAAGCCATGTTCTAAGATTTAACAAAAAGCAGAAGTAAACGAACATCAGTTTTATCAGGAAAGTACAGCTTGATATCAGTTTGCTGGGTTGTATTATTTTTTAAAAGCTTGGTGTCACATTAGTGTAAGACCTGCTGCCTTCAAGTTCAAGATGCAGGTAGATGATCATTTAAACTGAAGGTTCAGAAGCTTGAAACTCAGCTCAGCCACTTGGCTGCATGAACAATAGTGTTACTGCTGCACACACATCACCAGTCAGGAAAAACAGAAACAACACCGGAGTAAATAAATTGCCAATTACTCTGTAAAAAGCGGGTAGGATGTTCTAGAAAAGTTTGCGCAGTTCGGAAGTTGACATTTAATTATGTTCTAAACACCTGGAATGTAAAGAGAAAAAAGACTTTCCAATCAGATTAGAGCGTAGAAGACACTGCAGCATATGCAGCTTCAAGACACCTTCTGGAGCATTCTTCATGCAATTCAATACAGCAAAAAATAAACCCTTCTATCCTCCGAGCGAACACAGAGGGGACTTACTCTGCTTTCACTGAATTTGATAGATCACCCACAGAGAGCCAAATTCTGCTAGGGCAATCCCATACTAAGCAATCCCATAAAGTCCATGTGGAGCTACAAGCTCTGCTTATTCTGCAAAGGCTCCTCGCAAGGAAGTCTTACAGAATGTTTGTAACTTGCAGGTCAGCAACTGTTAGTTCATTCACTCACTCTCTGATTTGTCCTTAAATCCCTCTCTGCAGTGACAGGAAAGGGACAGGACACGGCTGGTGGGGTTATTGCCTCTATAATCCCTTGCCTCCATATCACCCATGTAAGTGGATGTTTTTGTAAACTTGCACTAGCCAGTTAGTCTTCTGAGGCTGGTCGTTCTCTTTCCCAGGCTTTTCATCATGCTTCCTTCTTCAGAGACATCAAGGAGCAACAGGCATCGGTCAGCTAAGTAGCATGTTCCAGAAACATGAGGAAGACTTCATTTTAAGCCTAAGTGGACTGACTCACGGAAGGAAGAACTAACGACTTTTGAAAATCTTCTTGCTGATGCTGCTCTGGACTTTGGTGTCACTGGAGGCACAAACAGAGGGTGGCAGGACAAGTTCCCACACTGCGCCCCAGTCCCTCCAGTCAAGCGTCCCC
>NW_010422347.1:14418-14740 GCF_000710305.1 Buceros rhinoceros silvestris
CCCCCCCTGCCCCCAGGCCCCCCCAGTCAAGCGCCCCCAGCCGAGCCTCGGCTCCCTCACAGACACGAGCACCTCAGGCTTCAAGGGCAGACGGTGCGAACGGTGGGGAGGGACAGCGATCCCATTTTATAGAGGGAAACAGGAAGGTGCAGCAGCCTAGGAAAGGCCTCGGGGGACCGCAGCGGGACGTGACACCCACCCCTGGGGCTCAAGCACCCCGAGATGCGCCCAGCAGCTCCCTGCCCCTGAGGCGGAGCTCACCCGTCTTTCGGCGGGGGGCCGGCACAGGTGCAAGCAAGCCCTCAGCCGTTTTGGAAACGGA
>NW_010422348.1:0-235 GCF_000710305.1 Buceros rhinoceros silvestris
ACAAACTCACACGACTTTCAGGGAGGGGAGCTCGTCAAAGACGCCGGGCGGAAGGCTGGAGAAAATGTTCCCAGACATGTTCCTGCAGGACAGGAGAGAAAGGTGACGTGGAGGGGACCTGCTGGGAGAGGGAACAGGCACCTCCCCAGTCCCTCACTGTGCACACACACCCACCACGGCACCCGACGAGGCTGGGCACGGGGCAGCTGCAGCCTACCAAGCCCACGCGCTGGCC
>NW_010422348.1:574-833 GCF_000710305.1 Buceros rhinoceros silvestris
CTCAGGCAGCCGATGCGGTTGTTGGAGAGGTCCCTGCAAGGGAAGCGGAGGGGCCTCAGGGCTGGGGACACCCAAATGTCACCGGGCTGGTCCCGGGGGCTTCTCGAGGGGCTGCACCAGCACTTACAGATGCTTCAGCTGGGGGAGGCCGAGGAAGGTGCCGGGCTGGACCGTGCTGATCAGGTTGTTCTTCAGGTCCCTGCGGGGAGACAAACACAGAGCTCAGGGGGTGCCGCAGGGAGCCCCATCCGGAGGCGGC
>NW_010422348.1:1238-1450 GCF_000710305.1 Buceros rhinoceros silvestris
GCCGCTGTCCCCTCCTGCGCATTGTTTCTGGATCAGCCGTATCCAGTGGGTTATCTGCCGTCCATGGGATGAGAGCGTGCCGCGACGGCCAGCGCGGCCCCCGAGGGGCTTTGTGGCCCGCAGGAAGCTCGTTTGGGTTATTAGCCTGATTGGAGGCACGTATCTAATCAGAGACTCGGCAGGCATGTGCTGGGGCGGGGCAGGGAGGACCG
>NW_010422349.1:544-846 GCF_000710305.1 Buceros rhinoceros silvestris
TGGGATGGATTTGAAGACGGGAGGGGGCCGAGCCAGGGCAGGACTTGCAGAAGAGAGAGATAAATATATATATATATATCGCTAACCTTTGCGTCCTCCCCAGGTTTTCCATCTTGAATCGCCTCTCTCCCCACCTCTGTGCTCCCCTCACTGCTTAGCTGCCAGTTAGTGCATTAAAATCAAAGATGCAGAACGCGTTACCCTGGCTATTTGGTGAAAACAGAAATTGCCTGTCCGGTTTTTATGATGTTCTCAGCCTGAGAAGGCTGCACTTTAATGTGTCCTGTCAACATGTCTGGGAT
>NW_010422349.1:1129-1422 GCF_000710305.1 Buceros rhinoceros silvestris
CGCTGCCGGCAGCTACCCTCGACGGGATGAGAGACGCTATATTTTTTGCTTGGAAGGGAGAGGTCTATAGAGCCGCTGTTCCTAAATGGCGAGCAAATTAACAGGAAAATAAAATTAATTGGAGAGGCTTCGGCTCTCCACGCGCTGAGGAACGATAACGGTGTGGAAATTGGGAAGATGCCTGGGGGGTTATCTATCGCGGGGTGGGGGGGTGGGGGCGCGCCCTGAGCCGGCCGGACCCATCTCCTCGGCTCTCCCCACGGCCCATCCCGTCTGGCACCGGCCCGGCTGAG
>NW_010422349.1:1623-2295 GCF_000710305.1 Buceros rhinoceros silvestris
CTGGTGCGCCCGGAGACCCCGCTTCCTTCCACCTCCCGTTTCCTCCCCATCCCTGCGTCCGCCTGTCCGTCCATCCGTCCGTCCTTCCAGTCGGAGCACCCCCGCACTCCCTGTCCGAGCCACTGTCTCTTCTCAAGACAAACTCCGATACACCCTCGCTGTAGATCGTGAGGGTCTAAATATGCAAACGCCACCCCCCCCCAAATATATGGATTCAAAGGGTAACAGTGTAATTAAAACCAGATAATTAATGAGACAATATTCCTACAGCTTACATCTTTAATGAACAAAACCCTTCAGGGCCAACGTGCTTTTCCAGGCTCATTAAAGAGAATAAAGTTGTGGGGCTTATGTACTTCCCAGTGTGTTAATAATAAACCAGCAGTGTATGCTTTAAAAAAAGCATAATAGCTGATGCTTTCCATACCTTGAAAGAGCCTCTCAGAGCCTTCTGCAGCGCTTTAAATATTTTAAATGCAAAGTAAGGTACAAGAGACGCTACGAATCCCCCCCTCCCGTCTTATTTGAGAGGCTGCTCAGCAAAGCTCTCTGCTGATTCCGCGCCTTTTTAACAGACCTAAAATGCAGAGAAGGTAAAAAAAAAAAAACACAGCAACTGTCCCCAGCAACCGCATCTTGCAAACTTTCCGGAACTCTTCTTCTTTTTATCTC
>NW_010422349.1:2503-2706 GCF_000710305.1 Buceros rhinoceros silvestris
CCTTCGGGAAGACGCACGTACAAAATCCTTTTGTTTATTTCCAAATATATTTAAGAAAATAACAGCTCTGGGTTTAATGCTGAGAAATATACAGCCTGTATCTGGTGTGCGCTTCTATACATTTAAGCTTCTTGTTTCCTCCCAGATCCTTCCTGTGGAAGCTCCCGATGTAATATTTCCTTTTTAGTACTTTGCAAGATTCT
>NW_010422349.1:3038-3267 GCF_000710305.1 Buceros rhinoceros silvestris
TAAATCTGCATGCAGAAAGGATGCTAATTAGTCTTAATAGTCTACCAATATGCCCCAAGACTGGAGACACAACAACGTAAATCTGCTACCGATAAATATTTTTAATTGTTAAATTTACTGGAAAGAAAAGTGTATTTTCCGTAGCAAACGCGGAGGATGCGGCGGGGCTGGGCTGCGGCACGACACGCTCCGCTCCTCGGAGGGGCCGAGGCGGAGGCAGAGCCCCCCC
>NW_010422350.1:0-235 GCF_000710305.1 Buceros rhinoceros silvestris
AACGGCAAAGCTGCGGTGCAGATGCACATACATGTGCTCATACGTGTGCACATACGTGCAGAGCGTGCGGTCGCCGGGGCCGGTTGGTGTTCCAAGCCGAGCACTCCACGCAGCTCGGAGTCCTCATTCCTGCGTTGGCCCGCCAGCACAGCGGGAATGCGTCTCTCAGGGCCCTTCGGGATGTTTCAGCGATGGAAAGTACCGACTCGAAGGAAGCATTGTGCGATTTAGCAAC
>NW_010422350.1:545-815 GCF_000710305.1 Buceros rhinoceros silvestris
GTGTTCACGGGCATTGGCTCAGGGACGGGACTGGGATGGGCGACAAGACCTGGGACGGGTGGGACGGCCACTGCGTGGGCTGCGAACTGCCAGGGCAGTCTCAGTAACGAACATTTGTCCGGAGATTAGTGAGCAGCCAAAGGACACGCCATGAAAACGAGCCGAGACAGGAGGCAACACAGCTGGGCTGCTGGCTGCTTCGGAGGGAGGATGGCGCCAGGGAGGGCTTTGCGTTCGCTTCCCTTTTCCTCAGGAGCCCGCCAGAGCCCT
>NW_010422351.1:0-921 GCF_000710305.1 Buceros rhinoceros silvestris
CCCCAGCACACCCCACCCAGACGGGTCTGGAGGCGACGTCTGATGGAGGAAGGAGAACCACAACCCTCTTGTGGTCTCGAACCTTGTATCAGGGCCCCCAGAGAGCTTCCAAGACATGAGCCAGTCTTGAAAGTACCCAGGGGACTGGACTATCTTCAGGATGGGTCAGACACCTTGATTGTACCCAGGGAAGAGATGAGACAGGGACATAAAAAATGCCACCTGGCTGCAGCAAGATATTTCCTTTCTCCTCCTGTGGGTGAAAACCCCACCTCCTCCCCCAACCTCATGTCCCTCACCTGGTTCATCTGGACCAGCAACATGGACCTGCGAGCTGCCAGGACCTGCCACAGTGACAGGATGTGCTTCAGCCGGGTGTTGGGCACCACCTGCAGAAGGGGACAGAGCGGCACAGGCGTTCAGCATCCTGGAAAGGTCCCATCTGTGCTCAGCTCCGGTGTGTCCTGGAGGAGAGACACATTGGGCCACCGTCCCCTGATGGCTGCGCTTCAGCTGCCCAGTTCAAGCATCCAGGTGGGCCCCTCTACAAATCCTTGGATCCCACATCACTGGCATCTCCTGGGCTGGCTGCAACGGCCAAGGTGTCCCCAAGGCATTGGTGGACACAGCGTGAAGACCTGCCACCACCCAGCCAAGCTTCCAGACCCACCCAGGCACCCAGGACCTCTTTACTCTGAGAGAACCCAACTCGTATGTGGACACTAGACATGGGGACCTTGGAGCATGTGAAGGTGGTGAGAGCAATGGGAGATATAAAGCCCTGCCCAGAGGGGCAGAGGCCCAACTTCCCACCCACCCTGAGCCCCTTGCCCACCGGCACGTCCTGGAACTGCTTTGCATCGGCGTCCATCTTCAGCTCCTGCCGGATGTACTCGGGCAGCAGGCGCTCTGGGTCACCAC
>NW_010422352.1:0-236 GCF_000710305.1 Buceros rhinoceros silvestris
TCCGCCAGCAACCAGGGCACCCTTCTGCCAGCTGCACCCGCCATCATCGCTGAAAAAGACCAGGGCGGGCTGCCGGGTGCAGCAGGGCAGTGGCACGAGCCCACACAAGCAGCCGTGCACATAGTAGGTGTACGCCGGCACGACTAGGCGCCCCGAATTCAGCTGCACCCCATGGCCCGGGCCCACAGCGAAGGTGGCCCAACGGGAGAGGTCGGAGCCGATAGCTTCCTCCGTCA
>NW_010422352.1:396-850 GCF_000710305.1 Buceros rhinoceros silvestris
CGCGGCGGGGTCCAGCGCCTGCCGCCGTCGGGGCTGGTGGCGAAGCAGAGGCGGGCGGCGCGGCGGCCCCTCCAGATCTGGGACCGCTCCGTCTTCCCCGACTTTACGCAGATGCAGAAGAGGAAGACAGTGTTGCTCGTTGCATCGTAGAGGGGACAAGGGTTCATGGTGCGGTGGCTGGGCAGCACCAGTGCCTTCAGTTCCTCTACTGAACCCCACTGTTGGTGAGGAAGGACACAGGGCTCAGCCACGGTGTCGCTGTGCCCTGAAACCGCCTGCGCGCTGGGGGGGAGGTCGTGGCTCGTTCTGACAGCCCGTGTTGGTTTGTTACCTTCACCGAGGGGCCGTGCCGGTAACCCCGCCGCAGCACCAGGTACTCGGTGTCCTCATCCCTGATCGAGGAGCGCTTCTCCGCGAAGGCCAGGAAGTTGGATGGGGGGATGTAGAGCAGAGC
>NW_010422352.1:1007-1383 GCF_000710305.1 Buceros rhinoceros silvestris
GATGCGGTAGGTGACCCCGCGCGCTTGCTGAAACAGCGTCTCCCGTGGTGGGGGGCTTTCCCCCCATGGCTGGCAGGGTGGCAAGATCAGAGGGTAAAGCGTTAAATGCTGGCAAAAGGGAGGAGGTGGCCCTGGGGCCCCTCAAGGTGGGGGCAGAGGGATGAGGATGCACCTGGATGGCCTGGGACATGGTGGCCGCTCCCAGGGCTGTGCTGGGGTGAGGAGGGGGTGAGAGAGTGAAGTCCCCGGGTGAGGTCCCCCCTCACCCCTGTCTGGGGTGTCCCTCTGTCCAACAGCGACTCCCCTAATTTCCCCCCCCCAAGCTGTCCCCATGGGCTCTGCACCTCCCACCCCCTTTAGCACCCCCAGTGCCCCC
>NW_010422353.1:0-898 GCF_000710305.1 Buceros rhinoceros silvestris
TGCCCCCCTTCTCAAACCGCGACAATTACATTACAGCATTAGGGGGCCAGTTGACAGGGTGAATATTCTTAATCTTTATGAGTAGTAAATTTCATGTAGTGTTTCACCAGTTATGGACCTTCTTTCCAAGAACTCTGATTCATGGTTCTTGGGGAATAGTTAGGCAGACAGTGGGAAACATTGTGTTTCCCTAATTGGTAGTTAAGAGTCCTTGAAAATGTTGTAGTTATCAAAAGCTTTCAGAAAGCTGCTGTTTATTTTTTTAACTGATTCCTTAGAGAATGTGAAGCAGTTGATTTCCTATTTTTGTGGAAGATTCTGCTTTTGTAATTAAAGTAGATTTTTAACTTTTTTCCCCAAGAATACAGGAATTTTCATGCCAGACCAGTGGCTGCATCTAATAAAGACTCCTGTTTTCTTCCTGATTTGTTTCCTAGCTGGGGTAAGCCAGAAAGTGCCTGCTGTCTGTAGTCACCACCCAATAAATGGCAGGTGGTGACTTCTTAAGACACAGTAATTTAAAATGTTGGCGACAGGTCTCCTCTCTGATTGCCTCCATCAGCAGATAATAGGTGTCTCCCTGGTAAACAGCTCTGGCATAGTCTGTCTGTAGTGGGAACTGGCAGCAATCTTGAACTGTTAGGGCTATAAATCATCACCTGTTCAGGTATCTAAAACCACTATGGATGTTGAAATTAGTCTTGTAAGTTTTTTTCTAATCTATTTGGACTCTAAAGCTTAACCCTGTCCTGTGGATGTGAATATCTCAGGTTTGTTTGGGAGTTGTATTTGGGGGGGGCTGGCAATGGGCAAAAACTTCTTTACATCTTTAAAGATAGTAGTTGTAACACCACCAGCATGTCAGGACCTTATGGCACAGGTGCTTTAAAAAAGAAAG
>NW_010422353.1:1006-6201 GCF_000710305.1 Buceros rhinoceros silvestris
TATCACATAATTGCTTTGGATTTGCTTCGTATATTTGACTCTGGATTTGTCACCTCTGTTTCCCCTTCCACACTGATACAGAAATCTTCAGTGTCTTTTCCTCATCTGTTGCCTGACTGTCTCTTTTCTTTTTCTTTTTTGTCTTTCCCATTAACCAAGGAACTGGGATGAAGAATAATCCAAATGTGCTGTTAGTATATGATGTTGTAAGGTAAAATGATTAGGTCTTCTCTAGTCTGTGAATGGCTTAGATTTTATTTCAGAGCACTTCTTCATCAGAGTATATAATCTGTATGTGGTAGCAATTGCTGGGGGCTGTTGTTTTGAGGTTTTTAAACAGTAATAAATCAGCATTTTTGGTAAGTTTTTGGGAATCCTCTGTGTTACCTATGAAAAGATGCAACATGGAGATTAACTAATGTTTTTCCTCTCATTCCTACAGAAGCAACCATGGGGTGCATTAAAAGCAAGGAAGATAAAGGTCCATCTGTAAAATACAAAACTGATATTACTCCAGAACCTGTTATTTCCCATGTCAGCCATTATGGATCAGACTCCAGCCAAGCAACACAGTCACCGTCAATCAAGGGATCAGCAGTTAATTTTAATAGTCATTCCATGACTCCTTTTGGAGGGCCCTCAGGAATGACACCTTTTGGAGGAGCATCATCTTCATTTTCATCTGTGCCAAGTCCGTATCCTAGCACTTTAACAGGTAAGCGTTACCTATTATTATTATTGTTACGATTATTGTTCTTATTATTGCTTTGTTATTATTATTAAAGCTTGACAGTCATATCCATTAAAGTATTATTACCCCTTGCCACAGAAATAAATTGCAAATTTAAAATAAATTGTCTTTTGGGGATTTTTTTATTTTCAATATTTTTACTGTTCAGATAATAATTCAGCCCATATTCATAAGTGACTGGGACTTGAGGGTTGGATGTTTTGACTTTGGCGGGGAGGATTTTTTTAGGATAACAGGAATAGGAAATTTAACTTAATTAAAGGCGGTAATAGAAATGGTTCATAAAATTGTGTGAGAAGTTCTAAGCTGTTGAAGTGATGCACATGGTGTAATGGCTTTAAACTTTTGGAAAGAAATGCAAAATGAAAACCACTTTGAATTCAGGAAACTGGTATTTTAAGAAGATTTTCAGACTTATTTGACTAGCTGTAGGTTGCTTATATGCAACATTGAGTCTGTTCATTTCTAAAGCTAAACAGGATATACAGTACACTCTGTGTGCTTTACTATATGAACAGTATGTGTGAAAAGAAAGAGCAGAATTCTCACTGCTGGTGGTTCTATTAAAACCAAAGTTGAAAATGTGAAGATAGAATTTATAAGGTGCAGAGACCTTCTGGGCTGAGATACAAAGTCTCTCAAGATACAGCATTTTAAAGTAATATGCACATTTGATGTTACAAACCCACCTTTATACCAAAATCTTACAACTTCATTAGAAAAACATTGATTTTGTGCATATGGCTAATCTCAATGGTTTTGCTGGGTGTTTTTGAGAGGAAGCTGTGATATATTCTTTTTTTGAGAGTAGGAGAGGAAAGTGATTTATTCAAGAAGCTTTGCATGGACACTTCACAAAACACAGTAAATAATTCCTCCTTAATCTATTCCTAATTTTTCCACAAATGTCTAATGTTAGCACAATTACAGTGCTTAAATGTTTGCTTCATTACAGTGGCATTTAAAATTTTTTAAACAAGAAAAGCTACTGTGGCTTTGACATTAAGCAATTCAGGAAACCAAATAGGAATTGTCAGGTAATGATCACCTCGTATTGCTTTTTTGGGAATTCATTAAAAACAAAATAATTAAAGTGAGCATCTCAAAATTTTGGAGTTAGATATGAATCCCCATTTCAGAGGAATATATGAAGAAATGGAATAAGGCCAGCATTTCTTTTTATTCATTTGCTCTACTAAGTAAAGTGAGCTTAGAGAAATCTTCATCTCCTCCAAGAACCTCTGTGTATTACTTCTTATTAGATCTGGTTCTTCATTCACATGGAAATTTTCAGCAGTGCATGCATGCACTCCTGCATATTAGCAGACGTCAGGGATGTAGGCCCACCCCTAGGTACCACCAAACCTTTGCTGCAGAGACCAGAAGTGATGTTTTCCTGCCTCTCCCTGTTCCTGCTGGTGGTTAAGCATGTTGTATCTTGGACTAGAATCAGGAGAGGTATCTCTTGAAAAGATACTTGAGTGAATGCCCCCATCATTTTGCAATCAGGTAAAATGATATTGCATATGTAATTATTCCTCCTTGTTTTGTAAAACCAGCTTATCCACAAACACACACATTTAAAAAAAATAATAAAAAAAAGCACAATCAATTATTTGGTACATTTAATGCTGATTTTCAGATCAATCAAAATTGGGTGTTTTTGTGAATGAGTAAGATGACAAACTTCATCTGGCTGTAAGCTTTCTGGTTTTATGACAAAACACTGGATTACATTCTGTGACCCTTTGTTTCACAAGAGAGGAGAATAGATGAGCTTGTCAAACAAGACGTGTCAGTAGTACTTACCCAGTCCATCAATGACATCTGACAACAGGATGATATGGTTGTCATCGTGGCCTGTAGTGCGGCTGAAGATTGAGCCATTATTCTTCTAGAGCAGAAAAGATGAAGAAAATTGAGTTAGTCTTGCCACTCCTGTATTACATATGCATTCTCAGTCATTAGATACTTCGAATTCATAGAATATTACTTAAAATCAAAACAGAAGAATAGTCTGCTGTTCTTGCCTTCCATGAAGCTGTGTAAGCACTGGTGTTCTGTAATCCTCATACCAAACAAGAAACTGAGGTCTTCTCTTAGAAACCAGTTCTAGATTAGAGGATGGTAACACTAACCTAATGAAAGGTTCCCTTTAAGGGAAATGTTACAGCAACAAATAATTTGAACAGATAAACTGGACCACCTTGCAGTAATTCACGAAGAAAACAGCTGCAAGAGACTTGAAAAATAATCCGAGCGGTATCTCTTTGTTTAAAACATTCTGTGCTGATGCTGTTCTTCATAAGTATTTTATTATTCTTTGCCATGAAATAAATAACACTTGTGAGCGAGAATAAAAAGAGCTTTTAAGATAGCTGAAGTGTTGAAATAAAAACTTTCCAAGGATTATACGTTAGCTTTTCCAATTCTTTCTTTAAAAATAATTACAAGTACATGAATATTGATAATTACTGATAATTCTCTTACTGCAAGGTTTACATTTGAATCCATTACTTTGACTGGTGCTGCACTGTCTAGAGGAATTAGTCTCTCTCTTGTTCCCATTCTTTCTAAATGTTGTACAGTTTTTTTCAAAGTTCTTGGAGTCTCCCAGTTTATTTTTATACAGATAAAAAATTTGTAATATTGTGACTTGAAAGTATTTGTATTCATCTGCTGAAGAACTCTCTAGGGATGGTTTATTTCCATATGTTTGGTTTCTATTTGTATGAGTGTGGAATATATCCCCACAATTGGTAGAACTGTGTTAATTTTTAACTTAGATCTGGAATTGTTAACTTGTCAAGAATATTCTAATTAATATTAAGTTAATAAATCTCACTTCAAAAAAACCCTCAATTATTCTAACCTCCTGTGTGGATTTTTTATTCTGTTATTCCTGGAGGAACTGTGAATTCATTTACAGCTGTGGCCTGCTGAAAAGACTCTAAATCAAATGAAAATACTTTAAGTGATTAGCACCTCTTACATCAGAAAGTATATATTGTAAAAGAATATTAGGTGTAGGCAAAACTCATTGCATTAAGTGTTTTTTCTTTTCTGATCACTGCCACGTTAATTGTAAGATCTAAAATTAGATGCGGTCAGTATATTTCTGTAGGTGGTCTTCCATGTATATCATGGTACATATATATGCATGTTAGAGGTGTAATATTATACTTTTAAAAATAAGTTATTGCTTGGACTATCATTAGGATTGCTAAATGTCTTTTAGACTGTGAAATAGCATTCATAGAGTTTAAAAAGTCTTTCTGAATTGCCCATCTGCAGTTTTCTATTTTAACTTTCTTCTAATTATGGTATATAATTCCTTATTTTTGCTCGTAGCTTATACATCTCATATAGCCTGTTCTCCTTTCCGTCTTTATCTTTTAGTCCAGTTTTATAGATGAGTTCTTTCAGGTACAGAAAAAGTTTTCCATCCATCTTTCACATGTGTATTCTGTTTGTGGGACATGTTCAGCAACGTGCCCTGTACCAGAATTGGGATGGGGAAGCAAACTCCTTATGGCTGGTGAAGCGCAGCTGCTGATCCTGTGACATATCTTGGTCTTCGTTATCTAGAGTAATACACTGATGGATCACCCTGAGTAAGGGTCTGCTTCACTGATGGGGAGACTTTATGGAATTAAAAAAAATAATCAGTCCTAAAGCAGAGAAATGTTTGTCCCCAACAGAATACTTTTATTTCTGGTTTGATTCTTGGAGTAGATCTTGGTTTGTAAGAATTACCTACTTAGAAAGTTGGTAATTATCAATTATTTAAAGCTAAGTTGAACAGGAAAGTACTTCTATAAAAATTAGTGGCTGATGGTTCCCTGCCGTGATGTTGTAGGATCTTGTAGAACTGCATTTCTTGAAAAGAAGCTAGCGTAATAAAGAAGCTAGCTTTTTTTTACTGCTATTGTGTTGTGCAGGTTTCTGTATATAAGTGCTCTAATTAATAATGTACTTCCAGTGATATATCTAGCTGCCTTTTGTGGCATGGAAGCATTTTTTTAGGATGTCTGTTTGTAGGCTTTCCTTTGTTTAAGAAAAGAGCTGATTATTGATCCAGCTTCCAAAATGAGATGCAACCTGGAGTGTTTAGTGCCTTCCAAATCAAAATTGATGAGTTGTTTCATGGACAATTCCTTAAATCAAGTGTTGCAATGTTACTGCTCTGTATATATATGGGGTTTTTTTTCTTTTTCCCTAAGGTGGTGTTACTATATTTGTGGCCTTATATGATTATGAAGCTAGAACTACAGACGACCTTTCATTTAAGAAAGGTGAACGGTTCCAGATAATAAATAACACGTAAGTGCTTTCACAGACTTCACTTGGTTGTTGTTGGAAATAAATAGATCCTCAACTGTTCTGCAAAGCTATGTATCCTATATCACTGAAGAGTAGATTTATTTTTAAATTATTATTTATT
>NW_010422354.1:0-1236 GCF_000710305.1 Buceros rhinoceros silvestris
CGGTGTGTCCGCTGCTGGCAACTCGTGCTGGCAGTGGTGAGCTCCGGCTGTGCCTAGCAGTGCGGGGGCTCCTCTGAGCTGTTGTCCCAGGTGGGGTGGAGGACCGCAGGGAAGCGATCCATTTGTATAGGGTGTCCTCTGATGGCTCCTCTGTCTGGTGAAAAGGTGTCTCTGCCAGTAAGTTACTGGCATTACTCTTGGCTGCTCAAGTGCTGCGAGTAGAGCTAAAGACTGGGCTGCTGAGCTAACACTTTACTCCTTTCTGTACTGAGGAGACAGCTCAACACTACAAAGAAGTGACAAGGCAACCGCAGATCTAGATCTTTCTGTATAGGGTTGCTAGTGAGACCTTGCTACGCTCCTACAAGCTCCTCTGGGATTACGAGCCTACCATGTGTGCTAATAATGCCTTCAGGCATCGCAGTCTGTAGCTAGACTGGTGTGCGATGCGGCTTTGTTCCCCTCTTCTAGGGACAGAGCGAGGCAGCTATGTTGTCTTTAATGTGGTTTGTTTACAAAGTGTGCTGTGGTGGAAGAAATGGCGAGAATTATTTCCTCTTTCCTGTATGGACTTTCCAGAGTGGTCTCATCACCTGAAGATGGCAACGCTGATCTTTGTTGATAAGGAGAATGGTGAAGTTGGTGCTCCTAAGAATCAGCTAAGACTTCCCTCAGGATCTTGTGCGTATATGCTGCCCTAAGCCAGTAAGGGATTGAGTGAAGTGTATAAATCAGGTCTTGCTATTCACTGGCTTGAGCAGTAGTAGTTTTCTATTCTTATTTCTACTTATCTGACCAATTCGATTTCTATAAAAATGAAAATGACTCTGTGCTTTTGTCAGAGCTGGGCTTATGCTCCTGAGTTATACATGGTGAACGATGATTTTTATGACAACTGATCTTCCAGCACATGCATTTACTGAAGCAAGCTTTAGGGTTGATCTGGTGCTTAAGTTTGCATTTTTTCTTCCCCCCATTCCAGCAAAAATCTTATCTGAAAGGACACAAGTTAACACTCCACTTCCTAAAAAAACCATCAGTTCCACTCCAGCCACATCTCACTCTGTCAGAAAGGCTCTTGGAAATGTGAACAGAACTGAAGGAGTCACGAGCAAGATGGAGAAGACAAGACAGAAGAATCAGCCTTGCACTGCAAACAAAGTGAGTTCAGTGCCCTTCAGTGGGGGCTGGGGGTACAGAATAGCGGCTGGGGGTACAGGAAAAGAGCGGCGGTGG
>NW_010422354.1:1360-14103 GCF_000710305.1 Buceros rhinoceros silvestris
GGGTGGGGGTACAGAATAGCGGCGGGGGGTACAGAATAGCGGCTGGGGCTTAGCCCTGGCTGGAAGCTCAACACCACACAGCTGCTCTCAGTGAGATGGGGGAGAGAACTGCAAGGGTAAAAAAAGTTGAGCCTGAGATAACTTTAAAATACCACAGGAAAACAAAAGCAGTTTCTCACCACCAGCTGCCTGATGCCTTGCTGGTCCCTGAGCAGTGGCAGCCCTGGCAAAATTGCCCCTGGTTGTTGTTGCTTAGTGTGGTATCTTATGCTGTGGAATATCCCTTTGGTCAGTCAGGGTCAGCTATCGCAGGTGTGTCCCTTCCCAGCTTGTTGTGCACCCCCAGCCCACTCGCTTGCAGGGCTGTGAGAAGCAGGGAAGGCCTTGACTCTCTGTAAGCACTGCTCAGCCACAGCAGTTAAACCAGCTGCGCGTTATCAGCTCTGTTTTCATTGTGAATCCAAAACAGGGCTCTGTATGAGCTCCTAGGAAGGAAAATAACTCTGACCCCAAACCAGTACACCTACGCGGGCATGAGGAGTACAACAGCCTAGCGGGTACCTAATGGCAGAGAAGTGACTCTAGAGAGAACAGTCTGAGCTAGTGGCTTGTTCACATGTTAAGTATCACGAGCTTGATGTTATAAGCCTAAATGTTCTAGTGCAGTGACTTGCTGCCACCACGTGTAGTACTGTTTGTGCACTCCATAAACCCACCTGAAGTGTTTGCCCATCTCCAGCTCTTTTGTGTTGAGGGGATGAAGAATTTAGGAGGACTGCAGCAGGCATTCTTGTCTGTAGGCCTGTGTAGCACAGGAGAGCCACAGCAATGGGAGACTACAGGAGCTCAGATAATGTGACCTTCTCTTTCTAAGATTACTGAGAAGACTGCTGGGTTGGAAAGCTGTGATGCAGCGGCTGAAGACTGGCCAGAAACAGAAAATATGTTTCCTTTTGATCCTCAAGGTAGGAACTTCTCTTTCATGAGTGACACTGTAAGGTTTTGGCTGAGCAAACAAGCCATCATTGTGTTTCTCTGGAGCCCTTTCTTAACCATAACTACTTCTGAAATAGCATCTCATTCTTGTTTAAGTATTCCTAACCGCAATAGCTGTGCTCCAGATGCATAGTGGTCAGAGTCCATTATTATTGTTATTGTTCCAAATAACCGCACTATAGCCTCTCAATGAACTGGCAGCTAGCAGATGGGTGTTCAAAGGAAGACTTCGGCAGTACTGAAAAGCAGACATAGTGTATGCCACGATGGTAATTTGTGATTGAAGAGATTCCTACTGCTGTAGGACATAATTAGCTGACGATGAAACTTCTAAGGCTCTTAGAATATCTGCAATGGGCTGTACCATCTCAGTCCTTCAAAACATGTCCCTAAACCATCCAGTTCTTGTGGAAGTGAGTGTGCAAAAACTACTGCACCAAAAATTACTGGTGAAACATATGCTGTGCTTGATGAAGGTGACTTAGCACGGTGACTGGAAAGAAATTACTAAAAGCTTCTGCTTTACGTTAGCAGTGAAGTTATGCAGTCTAGCCTCTTGATGAGTGGTAGCGTGTGGGATTTCACGGACAGCTAAGGTGTAACTGAAAATAAACACTCCCTAAGAGGGGACTGTTGGATTATGTTGTTTTGGACCTTCTCTCACTTCGTTTAATCCAGCAGAATTTGCAGCTTCCCAGGCTACTGCTACTGTTCACTGTTCCTAAACTACAGCGTGTCTTTCTCAAACAGACTTTGAGAGTTTTGATCTTCCTGAGGAGCACAAAATAAGCAATATCAACCTGCGTGGTGTTCCCCTCATGATATTTGAAAGGACATATGACAGATGTGTGGACATGGTTCCTTCACCTGTGAAGATAGAAGAGATTTCGTGGGAGTCTAGTAAGTGGGAACTTCGCCTGAGCTCCTGTGCAGTGCTCGCAGTGGTGGGGGAGGGAGGCTCGCTGGCTGCAGCAGTGAGCTGCCACTGCTGTTCTAACCACCGGAGCAGAACACTGGTATCACACAGCTTTTGGTGTACAGTCAAGCTGAATTTAACTGGTCAGCACTACGAGTACAGGCAGTGGTTTCAAAGGGACGTTGTTGAGCAATCTCTTGCAGTGCATAGCAAACTGATCAGTCAGGTGGAATTGGCTTATACAATCTAACGATATTTCCAATTAGTCATTAAAGAATCTTATGCTAATCTGCTGGGAGCTATCTTTTGTTAGTGTAAATTCTGGATTTCACAAGAAACTGATTTGCTCTATTTCTAACTTGCAGACTTGCTACAATCAACGGCTGACTTCCTTGCTACCCTGGATGAGATCATTGACATGCCACCTCCAAATTATGACTTCTAATGCGTATCTTGAAGCCTCATTGAGTTCAATTTTCATGTAGTTATGTATTTTAATAAAGGTTAACCTGTGTATTACTGCACTTGTCCACTTTCAGTAGACCCAAGAGGTAGGTAGTAAAACAGTTTTCTGAAAAGCAGGCTGTCTGGTGAGCAATTACAGCAGAGCCTGGGTAAGCCTCTCAGCAGGACTGTAATACCCTGTTGTGAACCATGTCGAGGAACTAGTACCTGCTGATTAGACCGTGTGGTCCTGATGGGCTGAGGCCCTTCTGACCTTGCTGTTTACATAAATTATCCTTTATCCACTGAACGTGCAAGGGTTTAAAACTAACCTGTATACTGTAAATTAAGTACTAGAGCTATACTCTTCTGGCATTTTTCTGTTCTTGAACTTGTTTGCTCTTCACAGAGGTTGTCTAAGATGGTGTATGTTGGATTCTTACGTAGCTGAAGACTACTTTTAATTGTCACAGCATTATGTGGCTCTCACTGCTGGGAACTGTCTGTGCTCTGGGAGGAAAGGCTGGCAGAACCACACCCTTCAGACTAAATGCAAGTGTTTGGTAATGCTTTCTCTTGCATCACGATGGCCTCAACTCCAGTTTTTCAACACAACATGAGTCCGTTCAAGCGGTCAGCGTTCATTTAAGGTAAACTGCTTTTATAGTTCCAGCAGTACTCTGATCTAATCAGATTGCAGCAGCCTGAGTTGCCTTCAGCTCCTAGCTCATCCTGAACATGAATCACACTGCTGTGCCTGTGTCATCCTGTTCCTCCATGATGCCCCTGAGCAGGAGGAACTGCCCTTCAGACTTACCTTTAGTCCTGTGGCACTATGTAACTGCCAGCAGTGGGCAGACCAGATCTTTGGCTCATGCTTATGTTAGTGTCTGGAATAACAAGAAATATGCTTTGACTGCGAGCTGCCTAAAAGATGAAAATGCTCTAGCTGTGGAATGAGATTAGGTGTGGGTCGTGCTGCATCCCGCAGTTCTGTTTCTTGGAGGTACACCGTGGCTGCAACCTTGACTGTGTGTGAAGGTGAGATGTGAGTGTGTGACCATAGTCCTTTCCTGCTGCTGTTTCCAGGAAACCTAAAAATGCAGGGAGTGAAGGAGTCCTGTCGTCTGGCTTGTAGCTGCTGAAGGGATGCGTTTGCCCTGCTGTGATGACATGAGTAATGAAGGCTCCTTTCTTTTAGTCTTGAAAAGGGTAACAGGCAGAGCAGAGAATACCCTCTCTCACTGTTCCCTAGTTTTGGATGTTTTCTCAAAACATGTTTAATTTCCTTAATGCTTTTTACTCATCAGGAGGTAGATGGACCTCTTCGGAATTGTCCTGCTTCAAATTCTGACCTTCAACCTGTTAGGTGTTTCCAAATTATCAGATTTCTGATAAACAAAAACCACATTCATTCTGCCTCTTTCTCAAACTTGTCAGAGTATCAGCCAAAGTGTTGAACTGTAATGAGTTATACAGTAGCTGATCTTTGCTTTGTCTCCAGTTTCCTATCTTTGGTTTGAAACCTCAAAGAATTCAGAGGAATATCAATCTAAAAAGAAAAAGATGATTAAGGAAGATCTATATAGTGATTTCTGGTTTTGGCTGACCCTTAATTGCATCTTAATGGCTTTTGATTCTGAAATAACTTGTCCATCTCAGCTGAGATCAAAGCTTGATGGGTGTAGTCTACCAGCCACAGGAGCTGAGATGTGGTGGCTGTAAAAGAGACAAAATGCCCCTTCCTCTGGCTTTGTCTCTACCAGTTCAAACGAGCTGGGAGGAAACAGACCGTGCCCAGATTTACGGAAAGTGCCTGTAGCCGAGGCACCGAAACTGGTGACACATTGCCATCGTGTGGCTGCTCCTCATGCGGCCAAGCAGGTGAAAATGCTCATGGGTTTGCAAAGCACCCGATAAGGACCTGACACTAAATCAATATGAGTGTAGGCTGTAAGTTTTTGTATGTATAGGCACCTTGTCTGGAGGGAGATGCTAGTGCTTTATGTGTGTTGTGGAAGTTTATAATGGTAAAAATTAATTCTTTTAGGAGGTTGGTTTAAAATATTTGCTGATTGAGCACCTGGGTCTGTTATTCAGACCTCCAGAAATAAACTTTTGGTGCCGCGTTCACATGTATATACATGACCATGTGTCAAAACATTTAAAATCTGCCTGCTAGTTTCAGGATTTCATACCAAAATGGATGAGCACTTGTATAATGTTTGTAAAGGTGCTAATGAAGTGACTCAGATAGGACTTTTGGTACTGACAGACTTTAGTCCTGAGCTCACAAAACCTGTTACTTGTGGGGGCAGTGGAAAGGTGTGCAGGAAGCACAGCGTGAGTCAGACTTGGGAATATCGCTGCTCTGCCTGCGTGAGGATGAACGCTGTGCAGTGTAGAAGGTGAGGTAACAATGCCAGATGAGACTAAATGAGTTCACACTAGTGTCACCTTATTTCACTTAAATTATTAAATCCTTTCAAAGTCTAGGGGAGAAGCAGGAGCCATAGATTCTATGTGCTTTCCTTCTCCCAGCCTCAATTTTCTTTTTTTTCTGTAAAATTATGCAAGGGTGTGTTGGGTGGAGAGGAACGCTTCCTATAGGTTTCTTTCTTCAGTGCTTCATCTGGCTTTCTACAAATACTGCCTCTTGCAGCTGCTGCAAGCAACACAAGCCAGTCAAAGTTATGCCTGAGTAAGACGCAAGCAATGTTTTCAAGATTTTATCTGTAAATAGTTGAGATCAAAGACAGATGTTTGATCATACAGCCCATCTCTGAGCTGACACAGGAGCGTTGCTGGGAATCCCGTGGGGGGGATGTAAATCTGTATACAGCAACACAATACAAAAATCAATTTTCTTTATACTACTACTACAGCTAATAGTGTTTAATGTTTCAAGATTGATTAGCTTTGTAAAATGTTGGTCATGATCCTTTTGGTTTAAAAGGTTTAAGATAAATAAATGTTGATGTCCAATTTCAGACACATCCATGACAAAGGCCAGAGTTAAGTCTCAGGAGCAGATGAATGAAGAAGTTAACTTCAGTTTTGGTTGGATGTTAATCCTCAGGACCAAATTTTAATTGGCTGGGAATATTTTTGTTTCCTACAGTAGTGTACCTCCTCTGGGCTGCTTCGTTCTTATCGGTGTTTCTGGTTAATGTGGGTCCAAGGCTTTGCTTCGTCAGACCCATTTGTTTCTGGCTTTTATTTGCCCCATTTCATGTACTCTTTAACCCAGCTGGCTGGAACTGAAGGGAAATGCATGTTCCTGAGACTTGCACAAGAACAAAGCTGTGAGGAGACTCAGTCTGTGGATTGAGCTTCCTGCCTGCAGTGACTCGAGGAGATCACAGTCACTGGAGCGTAGTCTCCTGTGTAGAAGCTATCGACTCTTACCGCAGAGCTCCACACTAGCTGATGTCGGCTTAGGAAGCGCTGCCTTCCTGAGATGCAGGACGCCTGGTCGCTGGGAATGTTGCACGGCTTTGTGCCATTTCAGGAGGCCTTAACGCTGACTTCTGCTGGTGTCTGAAAAATCAACTTCCTTCACTGGTTTGATGTTGATATAACATACGCAGCTTTTTATACGTGAAGTCTTATTTCCTCTGGGGGTTTTGTCAGGAATAAATGCAACCTGAGTTGAAAATGGTGTCTGAGCACTACCCCGTGCAACGAAAGTCCTGTTTAAATCTGCTTGTAATGTTTTGGTTCACTTGCTTGATCAGTTTATGCTTCCTGCAAAGATCTGGGAGGTTTGGGATTTTAAATGCACGGCTGTGATGAAGACAAATGCTTGTTCTCAGTTTTAACGGGCCTTAATAGTGTAACCGTGTAGCATGGTTAGGAAATGCAGATTGTAACCAAGTACTCAGAGCAGGTGCTGTTTTAGCTGGTTATCGCTCTGTAAAGCATCTTTGACAGCGTCCTGGCTATGAGCATCACTTTAAATCCTTACCTGAATTTCTGTAAGGAGAAGTTTGAGATTCATATAAAAACAATCTCTTAGCAGGCTGAGTAAAATTACTTCAGTGCGTATCAGATAATTCATCCTATTTGCAATGTGCTGGCAGCGGGTGGCACCATGGTAACAGCGTGTGTTACAGCTTCTCGCTCCTGCAGCCCGGCAGCTGCGGTGTGATGTTTGCCTTCGGTACGTCGTGCACAGTGCAGGCAGCTGCAGTGGGTAACGGGTTGCATTGCTTCATCAATGTGAAACGGAGGATAAGAGTCAGCACTGAGGAATTCAGCGTGCCTTTACCCTGGGACTGTGGGGAATAGTGTTTCAGCAGAGGGCATTTTTATCTTCCGTTGTTTAAAAAGAACAGCAATTAGAAGCCTGGAGGCAATTAGTCTCTCTAGGTTTAGCAAAGCCGTGAATCCTGTAACTTTTAGTTTCACTGTAGTTATATTAGTGTTGGCAAAGTACCGTATAGAAATACAATAATGTCTCTCTAAGTAGCCCAAAGTCGTACTCACAGTGTGCTGAGAGACACTGAGGCACTGACCAGATCCACATGTCTGTAATGAAGCTTATGTACACAATGTATATTTAGTAACTGGTTGTTTGGGATCTGACTGCAAGCAGGTGTTTTTGCAAAGCATGCAAGCAAAGCATAACGGATAAACTAGGGTGCATCTGTAAATCCAGCCTTTCCCAGCTCTGCAGCCGTGGCTGAGCCCTGCCTTCAAACGGGTGCTCAACAGCCCTGTGGAAGCCGCTCCAGTGTTTCCTAGAGAGCAGATCCTGCACCCTTCCTGATTCAGTCAAGATTTCTGTGAGCAAAATGTTCAGAGAGGACCGAATAGAAACAGTCACAAATCTCATAAGTGCTGTAGTCAGGAGGGCGTAATTGCAGCTTACGTCGACATATCCAAGCTCCATTTCACCTCGCTCTAGACTTGTTGTGCCTCGTGGCTGACACGCCGTGGTCCTCTGGATCTTCTCTCTCCGTGTGCTGCCTGGTGTTTTTGCCCCTCAGTTGCTGGAGGAGACCGCTGCCAGCGCAGGGTCCCTGCCAGTTCTCCGGAGGAGAGGCTGCAGACTCGATAGCTCCCGGCTGAGGCTTCCTGATGGCCCGTGGAGCTGTGAGAAGCCAGGGGCTGTGCTGGGGGGGCCACACCAGAGGTAACACGGATCCAGGGTGTTTCTTCTGGCCTCAGTGTTGTCGGCACCTGTGAGGTGTCTTGCACTTGTGTGGGACTTTGAATTCTGAATTGTCCTCTAGCTTTGGCAATCCTACATTTAGTCCTGGCCTTTCCTTCACAAAGCCGTGAAACCGGCATGTCTCAAACCCCAAGCTGCTGTACGAAGTCTCTGCAGCACGGGTGTAGCTAAGCAGTACTGGTGGGTTCTCCTGGTGCCTTTTCCCCCTGCTGCCTGTTGTGGGTTGAAATCTAATTGAAATACTCAGGTTTGGCACTGCACGTGTGGTGGGGAAGCCCATGGGGTGAACTTCATGCAGTGGAGACAGAACTGGATGTCGCCACACTAGCAGCAAGGGCTGTGCCAGGGCTGGCACCGGCAGCCCCTCGCCATACCTGGGAAGTGGTCAAACTGGGGAGGTTGGACTGGGAGAACTGGGCTGCCCTCACCACAACCACAAGGTGGGAGCTTCTGGTGCTGGCAGGAGAGCCAGACCTCACCCCTTTGGTACGGGCAACCCTCTGCTGTGCTGGCACGAAGGACACAGCTGCCTTTCTGGAGGCAAGATCCCTCCCGCCAGGCTGCTGCCTGTGGGGAAAGCCGGGTCCTTTCTGTGGTGGTGGTGACTGTGAGCTCAGTGTTGTGCAAATCTAGTATCCATCTGTGAATACAGAGGAGGATATCAATTTAAATATGGGTTCCTATAATGTCATAAATATGTGCAGCAACACAGGAGTCGCAGGACAGGGTGTTTGGCGAGGTGTGGAAGTCGCTGCATTGCTGTTCAAACAGATCTCCAGCGGATGGCAGAGCCAGATCCTCAGTAAAAACACAAAAGTCAGGGTGGGAGCTTTGAAGGATGAGGACAAAAGGCTGATGACACGATTTGGGTGACTTGAGAATAACATATTTCACCTGTGAGAGAGGGTGTTATCACTGTGAATGATCACACAGGACGGCCGTGGAAGGATCCAGAGACCTTGATAACAGCATCTGAGAGGCTCAGGTGTGGGTGCTGTGAGAGGGTAAGGACACGGCTGACAGCTCCCGGTGTGAGGAGGGGTAAAAGGGGCTAAGGGAGACAGGGACAGCAAGCGGCACCGCTGTTCCAAGCCCAGGGCTGAGCAGGTTGCGGGAGGGGATGAGGCTTTTGGCAGCCAGGGATTTCCAGCCTGCCAGGGATTTCCAGCCTGCCAGCCATTCGTGGCCAGCTGAGCCACCAGAGAGAGCCCTGCTGCTGGAGAGGGGAAAAGGGGGACAGAAACAAGCTGTTCCACCGTTCCTCTCGTGTGGCTGTATCTCTGCGGTGTCAGCCCCTGCAGGAGGCAGCTGCAGCAGGGGACCAGTGCTGAGAGAGGTAAGGGGCAGGGGCAGAGCCTCTGCCCTGTGGCTTCTGCCCACATTGCTGCGCTGGGTGCTTTGCCAGCCCTCAGCCACAGCTCTCAGCAGCGCTTCCCAGTGCTCCCCATTGCCATGTCTTTCTGCGGCCACAGCAGTCTGTGCATGTGATGCGGATCCCGGTAAGGAGAATTCTCCTTGAGCCTGAATTATAGACCCTTGTCCTTCTGGAGGGCAGAGCTTGACCCCTCCTTCAAAAACCAAACAAACACATTTTCTTGTGAACTGTGACAGTGCGATTGCTGTGCGATGATGGAGAGTGCCTTTGAATATCTCTCCTCTCTGCTGCTGCTGCTGCTCAAATTTTGTCTGACATCCAAGCAAAATGCTGCTGTTCATCTTCCATGAATAGCCAGCTGGCATACTAGATATTAGTGGGTTTAAGCAAAAATCCCCGGGAACATTCACATTCCCCCCAGTGTCTCTGTCCAGCTGCGGTGTGAGTGTGCACCTCAGATGGGGAGAAGATGAGCTGTGGCTCAGCAGAAGCACAAAGGAGAGCGAGCAGAGTTCCTGGGGATGTGAAGTGCAAGTCATGCTGTTCTTCCTTCTCTGGTAAACTCCGAGCTATCCACAGAGACTCAAAACCAGCGTGTGCCTGTCCCTGCAGTGAGGGATGTCCCTGGGACTGTTGCAGGGACACTCCAACCGTGGAGCCCTGCAGCCCCTTACTGCTCTCCGGCGCAGCAGGCAGTGCTCCAGCCTGCGGGGTGGATCACGGGGCCGGCCTTCCTGCGGCTTGGGCAGCTGTGAGAAGCCCATGTGGCGAACAGGTCCCTGCTGAGGGCTGAAAAGCAGCCCCGAATACTTCTGCAGGGCAGTGCTGGAATGTCTGCTCCACGCTCTGGGGAATCACCTGGTTTGAGCGGGACAGGCTGCAGCGCGTGGCGGATCGCAGCAGGCACAAGCCCCCTCTGTGCCGGGATGTCCCCATCCGGGGGAACTCTTTCCTCAAAGGGAGTATTTCTTTTGGCTGTTGTTCCAGCGCAGGTTCTGCAAAGTCTCTCTGACTCAGATTTGGAAGGAGAAAAAAACCCCAGCAAAACAAAGGTTGAATCCGTTATTGTTTAGTTTCAAATTTCTGCAAGCCAGGTGAGCAAAACCACTCCAGCTTCAGGAATTAATAAACTAACACCATGTTTAACTAACCTATCACCATGACGAAATACAAGGTGCTGCTGGGATTGACTGGTTCAGAGGGTTTTGCATTTTGTTGAGTGTGGTAGCAACCTCCTTTTAAAAACCTGATTAGCCAGAACTTGGGTTCTCTGTACCCGCTGCTTGTGGTAGCTCCAGGCAGCAGAAATAAGTCGTGTTCCCTTCAGATGTTTGTTTTCAAGGAATGTACCAAGTTCTGTTCATCTAAACATATCCAGCAAACAGTAAGTGACAGTTTCTTTGCTCTGAACCTCTTTTCACTTTGAAAGCTTTGTCCACGCCGTTTTCTTCCTAAGGCTGTGTAGGTGTTGCCTGGTCCTTGCCCTTCACCCTCCTTCTTAAAAAACACACAACATCTGAGAGCTCTTTCTAGCAGCTGCATGATCCTTTGCTTGGAGTAGAGCCTATTATGTTTCATCTCCTGGATTTTGTGAAGAAGCTTATGAAGTCTTTGTAGGTATTTTAAATTGTCTGTTAGAGTGTCTCATTCTTATGAAACCAAGACTTCTAATTCCAAAGCTGACTTATAAAATCTTACTCTGGAAAAGGGACAAACCTTTGTTTTGTAAATGCAATGTCCCCCAGTCCCAGCAGCGTACCTACCTATCAAAGCACGTGTGAAAGAAAAAAACCCGAAATGAAATGGAAACATTCCTGTGGGGAATTGATTCCAACAGCACAGCACTTTCCTAACAATTATTTCACTGGAAGACGTTCAAAACTTGCAAGTTGCAACCAGGTTTCGCTTTTTACCTTCTACCCGGTCCTGCCCCAGCTTTTTTTCAGAGAAGAACTTCTCAACAGCTTCTTTCACTGTTACTAAACCTTCCTCTGAAGTGTTTTGTTCTTTTGTGTCCATCTTCCCACGCCTTATTCTGACGTTCTTTTGAAACTAGGAAGGACCTGGAAATGCTTTGCATTGAAATCTGATTGCCTTGAGGAAGCTTATATTCTGCTTCAGTTGTGTCCCGGTTCCCCAAGCTGGTGTGTGTGACCTTGCTGTGACTCTGAGCTCTTTTGTTACAGTGCCTTGCTGCTTTACAGAAGATTATTCTCAGAAGCAGCAGAGGGCCAAGGGCTTTTTCTAGTGCTGGAATCATCCAGTTCTGTCTGTCCTTCTTTAGATTTGAATTTTTTTTTTCAGTTGGAACTAGCATCTTTTTTTTTCTGATTAATACACAGAGCAAAAAATTATTTGTCCTCCTAATAGCTTCAGCAGCATGCTTGAAACAGAGGCCAATGTATTAGGAACCTGGTGCACTGCCTGAGGAAGAGCTAATTCTTTAGCTATTTTGCCCTGTGCAGAAGCCTGCAAAAGTTGGCAGGAATTTGTTACCAATCCAGGGTCTCGGTGCTTGTGTGACTGTTCACGCTGAGTGGTATTTCCTGATACTGCAACTGGGAAGGCAGCATTTTCGTATGATGGGCAACCAAAGCTGTCTGTGTGACTTCAGAACCCAGGCTCTATTTTTAAATTTAATTTGCGCGCCTGGAGGTTCAACTACAAAAGGACCTGGGCCTCTTTGTACCTATCCCCAAAAGCAGATCCTCAGAACTCCTGCCATAACGCAGCGGAGCTGCAGCAGCACTGATGGCTTATGGCTCTTCTGTTTACTCCAGATGAAATCTCTGATAAGCATGTTTCTAGGCAAGCAGCTAGAGTCTCTGTGGAGATGTTCCTTGGCCTGCTTGTTCTGTGGAGGCTGATGTGGCAGTGTTTTTCGAGCAATTTCTTCTCATGTAGGAGGTGGGCAGAGTAGGATGGGAAATGAGGAGGAGGTGTTGGTGTTTCTATTTCCAATAGCACAGTACTTAGATAAGTGCGCGAGAGGCCAGTATTCAAATTTCAAGATGATTGAGGGGACCTGAGACCCCAATCCCAGCTGAATTATTACAGAGGACTTTCGTCAGCTGCTTGTCTTGAGCACGACTGGGCAGGAGCCTTCAGCATGCTGGGCAGGGAGGGGACAAGCTGGTGGCTTGGTGGTTAGGCTGCTTCTACAGAGAGAAGGAAAACTGGTGAGAGGACAGTCCTCTGCACGTGGAGAAACACCCCTCCTTTGGGCTGTGGTGGGTGAAGAAGGGTCCCTTTTCCTTTCTGTTCTGCTCTGCTGGTGCTCTCTGCTCTCCGGTGCATTCACTCCGGTTCTGGACGTGTGGGTCCCTGTCCCACGGCTGGCTGGCTGCAGTGGAAGGGGTTGCTGTTTGTTGTCCTGCCTGCTCAGGGCTGACTCACTTCCTGCCCTCAGAACTCACTTGAAACCTTCCTGTTTTCTTTAACTTCTGACTGCAAAGCGTCTAGTGAAGCCATCTGTGACGCTTCTTACAAAAATTGTGTTGTGCTGCCTGATTCTACTGTGCATCACCTCGTTTCACCCAAGCTGCGTGGCAGGGCAGCAGTAGATTTCTTTTCTTACCCGTTGAAGTGCTGCATTCACCTTAGCGAGAGCCATGTGTCCCAAGCGCAGGGTGCACGCAAGCCCAGCGCTTAGCAGGGGCAGGAGCAAGGCAGCAGAGGAGCTGCAGGCCAGGGCTGGGGTGTGGCGGCAGAGCTGTAGGTGTGCTGTGGTTTGTGTGGGGTCTGAGTGCAGTCTGCTGGCTTTGCTTTTGCAGATGTTAAAGCCAGTCACAGCAAAAAAAAAAAAAAAAAAAAAAAAAAAAAAACCAGATGAAGAA
>NW_010422354.1:14142-22728 GCF_000710305.1 Buceros rhinoceros silvestris
AAATGTGAAACCACGCAACAGAAAAAAAAAAAAAAAAAAAAAAAGATAAACCTGAGTAGAGTAACTCTGGCAGAGTTTTAAGACACTAGGACAGATAATCTGGCTGTCGTGGGGGACCCTGAGCAAAGCTGCAGGTGTTGTGGGCTGTTCTGGTAACGTCCAAACCCTCTGTGCAACTACAGAGCAAAATTTCTCCTTTAGGGTAAGAAATATGTACATGTACATGCAGCACATGCACTCAGGTACACAAACAGGCTCTGGGTGGAAGGTTAATGCCTCTGTATGAAACTCTGCAGGCATTTCCTACTGGGAACTCTTCCCAGTTTAGAAAAAGATGACACGGAGGGGAGCTGCAGCGCTCTTGTCTTGGCGTGTTCCTCCTTTGGCGAGCCCTGTCCACGAGCAGAGCTCTGTGCCTTCTGGAGGCTGCCCAGGTCATCAGCAGTACACAGAAGGGCTGGTTCTACCATCCCCTCTCTGCTCTGCCACCCCGGCGTGCCTGACACGGCTCTTCACGGCTTGCATAAGAGGTGGGAGCACCGTGTCCTGATTTATACGCCTGTCACAGTGCAAAATAAGAATTCGCTGATCAAAACCTACCTGGCTCGTGCTATGACCACAGCCTTTGTAAACGTGCAAAGTGCTCTATGAAAGGTGCATGATACATAAGGTATTTCTGAGGTTTATCTGTCAGCCCAGGCTCTTTTGAATCAGTTGTGCTGGATATTAAAGGAAATGAGACAGAAATTAGTGGGAGAACCCATAAAATTTGTAAGTCAATTCAGCTTAAAGAAACCTGAGAACTAGAGGCAGAAATGTAAAAAGTAATATATGTAATTGTATAAGGTTCTATATTGTAGAAGAAGATCTGCAGAACTCACCTCTCCAGGGAAACCAAGTGAAAGTTTGCTTTTAACAGTATTGAGGGAGAAATTGCAGTTTCTTCAAAAGTAATGTGGGCTTTGACGTAGTTGTCAATGGAACCAAGCTCTAGCTCCTCTTGGAATCGGTAACTTACAGTATTATCTCTTAGTCTGTCACAAAGAAACACTGTAAGGAGGAGTGGAAGATTTGTGAAATCATGCAAGAAATGTCTATATGTATACTATATTTTTCTGAAAGATATTTTATACACAGGACCTGATTTATCTTTGATGCCTCCATGTTTTACAGTGCAGTAAAGATTTTAACTAGCTCGGGACAGATCCTCCCTCCTTTGTCCCCCGTGAAAGGAGGAAGTCAGCCCTTTGTGCAGAATACAGCGAATAGCAATAAATAAAGCAGAGAAGCTGGAGCTACTTGATGGAGATGATACCGGCATCGGGGCTGTGATTTACTGCTCTCGGAAAGCACGGCATGACCAGGCGTTGTGTTTCTGGTCGTGCTGCGCTCAGGGCTATGGTGTTGTCTTGTTCGGCCTAACATAATATTGCCTCAAGAAATTCCAGCCACTGAATTAGGGTAAGATCTAGACTTCCTGTCAAAACCCAAATTCGGTTAGTCAAAACTTTCCAGATGAGATGCTACGATGATAGTAACCATCCTGACCATGTCAGCTGTCAAGAGCCGTGCACAGTCTCTCTTCTGGATCTTCCTTTGTCAGTCGCTGTGTACAAGCTTTCTCCCCACTCTGCTCTAGTCTTTGATTTTGTTTCACAAAGGAAAGCAGAGAACCTGTCCTGTCACCTGTCCTTTCTAAAGGCCTGTGTGAATGTTTAGGTTTTACTGGTCACTTTTCTGCTTTTGCTCGGATGATGTGCCACGGTCTGAGGAATGTGATTCTCTCACCACGGGACTCAGCTCCTGTGTAACTGCTTTCTGCTTCAGGTTATCCAGCTGTGACACACTCACGTAATGAAACGGACCTTTTGGGACCCAGGAAACCTGAATAAACTTTACTTAAAGAACCAGCATGGATGTACTGGTCAGCAGGGAACAGAGTAATTTAGTTCAGTGTCTTTTACAAAGAGGTTTTCAAAGCTGGGGCTGAAGCAAAGATGCATTTTGAAAGCTGTATCAGTGAGCACTGTAAATTCAGCTGAATCCCAGCCTGAAATGTGACTGCTCTTTTCCTGTGCAACTCATGCAAATTCATTTCATCATCCTTATTGACAAGCCTTACTAGTACCTTTGCTTCTCCATACCCAGACTTGACCCAGGGTGTGAGAGCTCAGACATGGTATTTACTAGCCAAGACCAGGTCTCTCATGATGCTGAAAAGCAGAATCCCAGTTCAAGATGCTTTCAAAACTTTGGGATTATTCCCATCTGGATCTGGACGTGGTGTCAACGTATCTGCCTTCCAGTGTTAATTACCGTTATTATATATTTTAACATGGGTGTTATAATGATGAGTGGTTTTGTGTTTGAAACCTCTGCTCTTGTGAAATTTATCTTGTGTACTAGCCCAGCTGGAGATCTGTAAACCAGATTTCGGGATGAAACAAATGTTGGTATATATATTTTGGCCTGAGTATGGACAACCTGAGCCTTTGTATGGACTCGGAGGAATGTGGTATTAATAACAAATATCTCCCCAATTTTCCTCTTCTCCAAAGTAGCTGGTCTGTACATGAGTTGGTTTTGTGGTAACCCTTCAGGTGAGTGCAGCAGAAAACACCAGAGCTCTCGTGAAAACCATGGGATATGTTTTATGGGATATGTTTTATAGATTAAGCCTTGACTGCTTGCAGACCTGCAATACATGGGTAAATGTTCCTAGTTGCTTCCAGACTTGTTGCTCCCAGATGGAGGGAGTTGCTTCAAGATCTTCAGATACTGAGTGTGAAGGAGCACCCCCTGGAATATATCCTAGAAAAGTTCCCTGGCCTGACTGAGATGAAGGAGACCAGCGGAGCGGGAGTGATTTCCCGTGGGTGAATCCCAATTCAGTACCCATCTGAACTGGAAAATGTTGAGGGCTCAGACTGTGGTGGTGGAGATTTACTCTTGCAAGGCTAAATCCACAGATCAAAGAGTAGAGCCTGCCGCTAGACTGCGACGAGTGGCTGTGAAAGGGGTTTGGAAATATCTGTCTAATGCCTGATAAACAAGTGTCTACATTGAACAAAACAAGGATTGACACACTTGCCAGCTTTGCTGGAGAAGCCCGTGGGGTGAGTGAGCACCAGAGTTTCAGGCAATCTGTCTCTCAGAAACAGTCAGTAGTGAACAATGTGGGGATGGAGAAAGAAATCCGTGCTGCTGCTTCTGCTGTGTTGTTTGTTTGTGGATAAAGAAAGGCATTTAATTAACCAGACATATAATTTCATCTTTTTAATAATAAGCTTGAATTACACTCACTGAGCATCTCGATGCAGGTATGGAGAAGTGTATTTGTTTATGCCAGTTTTGAACATCAGTCACAATATTTTGGATACCAGTGATGTTAGGCTGCAAGTCTAATCTCTTCTCCACTACGGTCTTGCTTTTTATGTAGATTTTAAAACTGTATTCAAATGAGGTTTTGACCGAAACTGAATCACTATGTACTTGAAAGCTGAAGAGCTTATCAGGCATCTGATAATGTTTTCAGGATTTCCCCAGATTAGACCGCGGAGTGTACAGACAGGAAGCTGAAGTATCGAGCGCCTGACCAGAGCTTCCTCCTGTGCAAGAGTGGGGGTTTCGCTGACTTGAGCCTTTAGCTTTACATGCCTGGCCTGAGCCTTAAAATCTAAGGGATAAAAAGCACCGAAATCTCCCTGTTGGGTCCTCCGAGCAAGGCGAACGGAGCGCTTCACTGCAGCCCCGCTTGCAAGGTCAGCAGAAGAGTTCTCACCTCTCCCTGCTGCAGCGTTGCCTTCCTGGCTCTTTATCAACCAGGGAATCAGAAAGGGACTTTCCAGAGCTATAAACATGTGAGCTGAAGAGATGGAATGAACCCATATGCAAATGAGTATTGATTCCCTTCCCTTTATAAACTTAAAATGTTGTTGAGAGAGAAACAGATCCCCCACAATGTGGGTGTCCGAGATTGTTGCCTTGGACTGCCTGTATCTCTCTCCCTGCTGTCTGTCTGTCTGCCTGTCTGTCTTTCCATTGTAGAGAACAAAGCGGAGTGATGTAAAATAGAAAATGAGAAATGCAAACCTGTGGTGACTGAAGAGGAGGAAGGAAAATGAAAGAGAAAAAGCTGAAGAGTGGGAAAAAGATAAAATAAAATGAATTTTGGGGATTCCACTGTGAGTAAGAGCTGGAACAAATGTAAGCTGATTTACTACGTGCTTATCTTCTGCCTTGTATACGTGACAGGTAACGTGCACATTAAAGATTGAATCAAACGCCAAATTCTGCCTCGGTTCCTCCATCTTTAAACCAGAGTAATTCTGTCAGCTTCGATGGATTTACATTTTGTAAACAGAGCAGAATCAAGACCAAGTGCTTTAAGTAATTTTCCAGTTATATTTATGCTAAAGCTATGAGGAATCTGGAATGACTTTTAAATACCGTTGTGCCAGGGGATCTGCACATTTTCTAATGCTTTTCTTCGCTGGGCAGGAACTTCTTGCTGCTGTCCTCCCAGCACTGTCCTGACTTTATTCTGAATCCAATGGCAATTCAGGAACAAGCGGGGGTGATAGTTATGGGCATTAATATTTTCCTTATGTTATGATTTAGGTATATTATTTTTTCTTTTAAATTTATATCTTAACCTAGTTAAATAACTATTTAAACGGGGAGAGGATGTGAGTTAATTGATGTATGTATTTGTTTTCTCTCTCTCCATCAAAAACGCTGCTGAGTTTGAAAGCACAACCTTTGATTGCAGCTGAGGGGTTTGACTGGCTCTACCTGGTTTTCTTTACACTGATCCTTTACTTTTTGGAAGATGGTTTATTTTTTTTTCCTCTGTGTGATATGAGCTTATCTAGGTATCTGAAAGTTTGTTTTACAGTATGGAAAAAAGGGTTCCCACAGTTTTCTGGGGTGGAATTCCCAACAAATTCCTTGTTGGCTTGGAAAGGTGCAGAGACGCGTTGCCGGAGTCGGCAGGGTAAGGCAGCTCCCATTCCTCTGTCTATTAACCTGCTCAGAGACAGGCAGTTACTCTTCTCTTTTTCTGAACAGTTCGCTCACTGAAAAATGCAGTTTTGAATGAACTAAAGTTATTTACAAAGCTCAGCTAAGTGCAGCAAATAGTATTGGGTAAATAATCAAAAAGTAAACATATTTTAACATTTTCAGAATTAAATTTTTTTTTTAAAAATACTGTTTTCATTTTCTTATTTGGTCTCATGCAATAATAATAATAGCAAAAAAGAAACAAAGAGTTTTGTTTTAGGCCACAATGTACCTTGTAATGTACCTAAAATGAATGTATTTAGTTTTCAGAAAATAATTAAAAAAATACCATTCTAGGGTCAGCCAAACGACATTTTTATTTTGCCTTTTTTTTCTTCTTTTTGGCTGGTGGATTTAAAATTGCTAATTGCCATAGCTTTGGTGCAGACATTATTTGGTCCAGCTATCATGATCATCTGGGAGAAAGTTGTGATTTTATTTTCTGTGGGAAATAGTGATGAAAATGTGAATTGTTTTGATGATAAACACCTACACTTTAATGTGTTTATTGGTCAAATTAAACACATTGGATTTATCTTTCTCTGTAACTAAAAAAGAAAGGAGAAAAGTAATTTTTCATTATTGAAATAGATATTGTATATAATTTTTGAACCAATTCCCTTATTTCGTGAGCAAGGCTTCAGCTGCTCTCTCTCCTGCAGCTTCTCAAGTATCCGTACTTCATCTTGATTCGCTTCAGAGATGAAGCTCCACAGGCGCTTCCAACAGTTTTGTTGTTGGATAAGCAGGGCTGGGGCTCCCCAGGGGAGTGGGCGTTTGAGGATTGCTGCAACGGCAGGACAAGGGCCTGAAGCTGCGGTGGCACTCCTGCAAGAGCAAGGTGTCAGATGTGTCAGTGACTACCTGTGACCTTCTTAGAGGGATTCATTGAGGACAGGCCTGAAAAAATTGATTCAAAGCTCCTTTTAATCCTTTAGTGGATACTGGATGCCCAAGTCCCTACTGGCAACTCTAGTGACCTTACGTTAAAAATTTGCCCATGCATCAAAGAACGTCTTTACTTCTCACAAGAACCATTAGTCGTAGTCAACATACTCGATTAAATATTCTAGATGTGATTATGTTGAATCTAAATAGCACCTGAAATTATTTTCTTTAAAATCAGACCTGGTGAGCTCAAGGGGAACAAGATTTAAAATCCTGGAGAGGAGGCGAATGTACCCCGGAGGAAGGCAGGGTCGGGTCCCCGCAGGCTGGCCGGGTCTGTGTTCCTCACCCTTTTCTAATGGGGTCCCTTTGAAACAACAGTCCTGGACCATCTCACACGCCCGAGAAGGAGCTGTCTGCACCCGCAGGCCGTCCCTGGCAGCATCCTGGAACTGGCTCCCAACTCTGTCTGCCCCCGCTCGTGCTTCGCTGCCAACAGTGAGGGATAGAAGGGAATTTTTTCATCTCCTAAATGAAATTGTTCCTGGAGCAGATTCTGGTGTCTGACAGCAGTGGTCCCCAGCCCACAGGGGATCTAAATAGCCCGCAGGGATTAAGGTGCCTTAACTGGGTCACGATTCATTGCTCTCAGACGATTTTATTAACCGTTGTGTACCTTTGTCTGAATAAACTACGGCCAGCTTCCACAGTACTTGAGCTGTTTCATTATTCTAATATTACACTGGTTTATTTCAGTGAATTAATTCTGAAACAGACCCGGCATTGAAAGTTTGTTTGCTATTCATAAATAACTTACAGTATAGTTACAATATAAAATATAAATACAGCAATCTTTTATATTTCATGTATTTATATATTGAACCTGTTTGAAGAAAAAAAAATCTCTGGCTTCTAATGGTTTACTAACATCACAGTTATTTATTACAAGGTGCTTTTCCAAATGAACTCCTTGCTGGTGATGGTCACATTTCTTTTGTAAATAAGGGTAAGGTAACAAGAAGGTGATTGATCGGTGTTTGCTGGTTTGTTTTTCCACTGCTGGTGAAGAGCCTAGCATTCTGGGTTTGAAATGCACAGTACCGCAGGTGTGCATGACCAGTGCTGTAAATATCCGTGTACATTCAGCAGGCGAAACATTGCCAGTTCTTTTGAATTATTTAAAGTGTGGGAATTGGAAGGGAATGAGAAATGGCTATCCACTCTCTCCTGTTTACTTTTTCCCCTCTTCCTGTATTTTTGGATGTTTAGATCACATCTGAACCATATGGACTGAGCAGTCACTTCGAACTCGCGCTGTTCCGCTACATTTATCAGGAACTGGCTAGGATGAGCGGGTCACCTTGCCACCCTGCCTGCCTTCTCATGGGCTGCGAGGCACCACGCGTGGCCCCGCCAGCAGCTGCCACGAGTGGGTGCGGCGAGTAGATCTCCTGAGCGCGGGAGGAAGGATCGCTGGGTCTGGAGACAGCTCCCTAGTCGAAGAGGTAGGCCTTTTCCTTCATCCCCAGTATTAGTCAGCTGTGGGAAACTTCTTACTTGCTTAGAGCAAAAATTGATTGTTGAAATTGTGAAGAAAAGGTATAGAGATAGAGATTCACAGAGTCGCGAGGGCTTGTAGCTTCTCGGTTCTCATTACCTTAGTGAGCACACTGGCAATCGGCTCACCAGCTCGCTCTCCTGTTCCTTACAACATCTGGGCACTGTTAATACAGCTGTGACTGCAGTCGTATCAGTGTGCAAAATAGGTGTTTAAGACTATTTACATTCCTCTACACTGTTTCATCCTGTCATCTGAGAATATATGAAAAAGAATTATGGAGCCCATAAATGTTTGTATATTTCAATAGGAAAAACTTGCTGAAATTGGCTTCAGGGCTGTGACCTGTTATGGCTTACTGTGAGGATAACTGAAACCATACTCTGCTGTAACCGTCCTGTGAGTATGTGCTACAGAGATGTACTAAAAATACTACTTAGTGTTAGAAGTCTGTGCTATTGTTGCTGATGGCCAGAAATGTTTTAAAAAATGAAATAATAAATGAAATTGTCATTAGGCCCTTTTTCACATTACTATTTCAACAAGCTGCAATGTGTCTAGATGGCCAACTGGGTGTAAATATAGTGATTTACGCCTGGTTTGTATTTTGACACGTATTTTTTCTCTGGATTAGTGAAAGAATGCGAAAACCATCAGTAAGTTTTAGGTCAAAAAATGAAATGGAATACGCAATCATTTTTATCTTTCTTGAAGGAAAAGGGTCTGTTGCACAAAGTATTGTGTTGTTGGAAAATGTGATTAAAACGGAGACAACAGAACTGAACCTCTTGATAAGCAGAGGGGAATAATTCTGCAGGAGAGGAAATGGAATGTTTGTTATTCATGACATAGACATTGGCAGTAGAAATATAACTACTGCTTGAAATTAAAAATGCATCCAGGAAATAACTGGGTGTTTCAGAAGCATATTGGGAACAAACACACTCGCTTCTGCCAAACCCAAAACATGTGCTTGGACTAATACTGATTCACCATGAGATGTGAAACTTTTTTCCAAATCCAAATTAACCATTTCAGATTTTTAAGATTTTTTTGTTTCCCAGCCCCCTCCCTCT
>NW_010422355.1:0-235 GCF_000710305.1 Buceros rhinoceros silvestris
AGAGGCACCTCCCTGCTGGGAGAAAACACCCACTGCGGGCACCGGGCTCTGCCACCCGGCTGAGCAGACCGTCCCCCCACTGCCCCACTCCCCGCCCTTCTCACCACGGCCACCCGCTCCTGGGGAAAGGCCCTGGCCTGCCCAGCAGCCGGAGCCCAGGGCAGCTGCTCCAGGCACCGGGACCTGGCACTGCTCCCCCGCCCCGTCCACCCCTTCCCCAGGCAGCAGCAGCCTA
>NW_010422355.1:453-4371 GCF_000710305.1 Buceros rhinoceros silvestris
CCTCTGCTGCAGGGACAGGAGTTGCCGGGAAGCTGCCTTGGGCTCCCGCACTGTTTTTTCTCCCATGGAGGAAGGTCTCTGCCCTGTCATCCTCTGAACTTCTCTGCTGTGTTACAGACAGCCGCGAACGCTACAAAATCCCCACCAGTGGCTACCCTGGGGTTCAAAAAGCACATTTGTGGAGCTGTCGATGTATCTTTATCCAGCTGTCACCAGTGGTTACCAACCGTCAATGACAGTGACACCCAGAAAGGATTTTCTCCCATGGAGGAAGGTCTCTGCCCTGTCATCCTCTGAACTTCTCTGCTGTGTTACAGACAGCCGCGAACGCTACAAAATCCCCACCAGTGGCTACCCTGGGGTTCAAAAAGCACATTTGTGGAGCTGTCGATGTATCTTTATCCAGCTGTCACCAGTGGTTACCAACCGTCAATGACAGTGACACCCAGAAAGGACAACAGTCACCCAAGGGCACTGACAGGGTTACAATTGGTTCATTCAAACTTACCTCAAACCCAGGGAACGAGCCAGTGAAGGAACTGCAGAGAGACTTGGGGTTGGTGATATCAGGATCTGCAAATAGTCCCCTGCGCATGAGACAGATCCCAGGAGGTGACCCGACACTCCCAGAGGTGGGGGGACAAACTAAACACCCCCCCCCCAGCAGTGGGCTCAGAGCAGGACCAAGCGAGGAACAAGAGTCTCACGTCTCACTACATTGTGGGTGAACGTGAAACACCATCAAGACCCAAGAGTCCACAGGACACCAATGCCTCAAGCAGCCAGTGGGTGCTGGTAACAGCAGACCCACGTGGACAGGGGGCTGCTGGTCAAGGCCAGTCACGGCTGTCTTGGAAGCCGTCCTCACATCGCAGCCTTTTCTCAGCTTTGTCTTCTCCCCTCCCTCTGCGTTGTGCACACCTGCACACTTTGACCTGGAGCAGAAGAGTGCTGGTGTCCCCGCGTGTGAGCAAGACAGCTTGGGCGTTACTGGAGAAAACAGCAGACCGTGATCCCCCCGAGACGTCAAGCTCCTCGAGTCACCGAGAGCAAACGGAGAGTTGTTTCCCCATGGGGGCAGCAGATGGCAGTAGATTTGACAGCCAGTTCCACCTTTCTCTTCCTTGAGGCTCCTGTCTTACGTTTTGTGCTAAAGCGTTAAAGTTTTTCAGTTGTGCTTTGATTGGCTGGTCTCGGAGGCATGTATCCTGCCCCCTCTCCACTCTCTCGGGCTGTTTCTCCTGCCCTTGTCAGTCAAACTGGTGTTCCAGGTGATGGACCCTCAGGATGTGAAGCAGCTCACAGAGAGCTGTGGTGCTCCCAGGAGTCCTGCTGCTCTTGAGCTCGCCAGACCCTTCCCTCCAGGTATGACTTTTCACCTGATGGATCCCTGAGCCGATCGATCACCCCGGGATGCAGCCTGGCTCCAGAGGTGGTTTCTCACCGATGCCACATCCAGTGATGGCAGCATGACTTTTTGCCGTGCTCTGGTGAAGGGAGCGCTGCGATGGACGGCTCTGAATTCTTCACAAGGTACAAAGAGGAAGGAGGGGTGGTGGGGCAGCCCTGGGGGTTCAGGGATGTCTGAATGGTTCCCCAGATTGCTCTTGCAGGGAAATGATCTGCTTGGTCTTTCCTTTGTATTTCCTTTTCCTTGTTGGCAGAGACAGGGGTCACACGACCACGAATAGCTACAGTTCCACAACCCCTCTGATGACAGCATTCCGGATTTCGTGCCAGGCTGGGCAGTCAAAAGTCGCTGGGTGCAGTGAAGGTCCTGAACTGTCCAGCACAGGGTGGAGCAGCAGCAGTGTCAGTGTTTGTGCTCCAGGCACATGTATGAAAGCAGCAGAAAGAACTTCTCCCAAATATTCCTCGCAGCTGCTGCCACCGCTGCCACAGAAGGAGCCAAGAGCCCAACCACGGGGCTCAGCCGGGCATGGAGCTCCCTGGGTGACCAGGGACACCCTTGGGCACTCCTGCTGCTCTTGCTGGGCAGGTTTAGGGGCCCTGGAGCTCTGCCCTGCTGGTGGGGGTTTGTGCTTTGCACGTTGCAGGGCAACTGGGTGGGGTGTTGCCCATGACAACCCAGAGGACAGGTCACAAAGGGGTGTCTCCAAGGGTGCCAGGCAGTCTGGCTCCAGACAGGTGAGTGTAGCAGGTGGGGGTGAAGCTGGACTGGGCAGGGGCCAGGGCAGAAGTGGGTGATTCTAAGGCTGGTTTGAACAGCTGCTTTGTTTGAGTTTGAGCACAGCTGCTGCAGGCAGGACCTTGGGATGGGCAGTGCCAACCTCGGGGCTAGGCACAGAGTTGCCCAGGGCTGCCAGCCACCACGAATGCCTGGGGGGCTGCAGGGATGTGCCCCCATCCCCAGCGCCATTGCCAACCTCCCCCTTGCTGTCTCCCAGCTCCCTCAGCCCCTCTCCCACCCGTTCCTAGGCCCCTGCAACTCCTGCCACCATCTCCCTCCCACCCAGCTCCACCAAGCTCCTTTTTGGTCTCCTCCTCCAGGCCATGGCTGTGGGCATCAACTATGTCCTCACCATCCTGGGCATCATGAAGCTGGTGGTGAGGGTGGGTCACCAAATGATGTGGCCGCACAAGATTGCCTGTGAGAGTATGGGGAGCTGCAGGTGCAGGAGATGACAAGGCTGCAGAAGGAGATGGAGAAGTGGAGCCTGCAGGAATGTATTCTCAGCATCCTCTGCCACTGCTGATGGCTTTGATGTTTCGTTGATGTCCTGCTCATGCTCATTGCATTCATCTGGTTGCTCAGGCAGAGGAGCACTGACTCCAAGACCACCATCAGGAGGGAAGATCCAGCAGCAAGGAGGAGGAGGAGAACGAGGAGCACAATGAGACCCATACCACAGTCTGGGTGAAGATGCAACTGGACAAGGTGGGCACCTCCTATGCACTTGCCAAAGCCCTTCCCAAGAGCAACTTCCTGACAGGGCCACATCCAGCTGTGGGAGCAGGGCAGCACCTACAAAGAGCTGAACACCCATAAGGACAACATCATCAACCACCTGCTGCTTGTGCCCCTGAGACCAGCCCTGGAGCACTTCTTCCATGCGAGCTGGGGCTATAAAAGACATGCAGACATGGTGTTCAGGACATGGTTTATCGGTGGACTTGGCCATGTTGGGGTTACAGTTGAACTTGATGTTCTTAAAGGTCTTCTCTATCCTGAACAATTCTGGGATTCTCTGATTCCGGGCTCTGCTGGGGGATCGTGCTGCTCCTCCACCCCACACCCAGCTGAAGAGAAGCCAGGCCCCTGCTCCCTGTGCAGCCTCTTGCAGCTGGGACACTCCTGCCAGGAGGCTCTGTTGATATGTCCATATGGAAATGGCCAATAAATTCACTTGTTTTAAGAAACCTTGTGTCTGGGAGTGTCTGGGTCTCCCCTCTGGAACGGAGAGATGAAGCTTTTGCTCGAGTTCACGTTGGCCGGGGTTATGTTTCTGCTTTGACCTTTAGCAGCTCCGCCCCTGGGCGGGAGGGCTGGGATCCACCCATCCAGCAGAGGCAAGGGGATCCCTGGCAGCAGGCTGGCCACCTTGGAGAGGTGGGCTTGAAACTGGAGGACTCAGGAGGAGGGGTCCAATGTTGGAGGCTCCTGTCACTGCCTCCAACCAGGAAAGAACCCAGGCCAGCCAGAGCAGTGAGAGGAAACAGTCCAGGAGGTTCCTGTCTGCCCGCACGCGCTGTCAGGTGCTACACAGAGCAGACACTGGAGATACTCTGTACTCCATAGGAGCATCTTACACCAGCACGTGAGCAACAGGGCCACTACGGGGGCTGGCAGAGCCAGCTGGAGCCGCACACAGGAGGCATTCGAGAAGCAGAAGATGCCAAACCAGCACGAGGGAGTGTGGAGGGGTAGGGCCCCCTGCTGAGTGCACCGCAAGCACC
>NW_010422355.1:4394-5879 GCF_000710305.1 Buceros rhinoceros silvestris
GCCGCACACAGGAGGCATCCGAGAAGCAGAAGCTGCCAAACCAGCACGAGGGAGTGTGGAGGGGTAGGGCCCCCTGCTGAGTGCACAGCAACGACCAGCAAAGCCAGAAACAGGACAAGCAGCACTGGGGCAGAAAAGACCCCCCTCTTGGAGGGTGGGTGCATGGCACGGCAATGTCCTGAGAGAAGAGGGAAATCACAGCAGCCGTTCCCAGTTCCAACTCCTCACACCAATGAGCTCTCCGGCCTTACCCCCCTGAGCAGCAGCCAGGAGCATCAAGGTCCATAGTCACCGATGCCCACAATACAGCATCAATGCTGGCAGCCCAGGCCCCTTGGAAATGTCTGCCATTGCCCAGTGGTTATGGGATGCTGAGGGGAAGAGAGGGAAGAGCCCCCTCCAAGAAATAGCACGGCTTGCTTCTTCCTCCTTGTTCTTTTAAAGCACCTTCTGTTTCCCTTTCAGGAGGCAGTTGCTTGTTTCAAGATAGAGACACTTTCTCAAACTTCAAAGAAAGCCTGTCCCAGCTCAAATAAACAGCATTTTTGGTGAGATTTCAGTAAACTAATTTCCTTATCGCCTCAAAAGATTTTACAGACCCAAATGTGCGCAACCTTGCAAACACTGTCCGTGATTCTGTGCTGGTGTTTGCCAGATGGAGAAACCCAAATGTCTACATGTGTCTGTTGTTGCTTCAGTCTGTGAAGTCTCCTCCACCACCGACCTCTCCACGGACACCAGTGCATGGCCTCTGCTGGATGTCCTTCTGCTCACAAGGCACTAATCATGTTTTCTCTTTCTGAACTCTGTCTGACCTCATGGTTGTCTAATCCTTGGCTAGATTTCCTCTACTGATTCCTTTCAGAGATCCAGGTCTCGAACCTTCTCTCTGTCCATCCTCCTGTGGTCACATGCACCTCTCTGTGTCTCTTCATCCCATGTCCATTTCTTTGCTTCTGACACAACTCTTAGGGGCTTGACATCCCAGGGAGCAGCCTCAGACTCCTCCAGTGAGTACACCTGATATGTTTCTTCCTCCCATTGAAGGAAACTCTCTCCTCCTGGATCCTCTGAACCTCTCTGCTCGCTTACAAATGCTACACAATCCCCACTACCCAGTGGGGTTAAAATCTCCCCTGTGTCTGGAGATGTTTATATCCAGCTGTTACAGGTCATGATCAGCAACTAACAGCCACAACTCACTGTGCTGACAATCCATCACAGGAGCACCCAGAACAGAGACAGCGTTACAGGTTCCTACCAGTCAGTCTGCGCTGGTCAGGGGTACGTCAGGATGGCTCCTGGTTCTCCGCTCCATTCCCATGCTGGATTTGCCGGCATTTTCTCCTCGTCCAGTTCCTGCGTGGGTACCTGAGAGAAGGCAGCAAAACGGCACAATTATCAAAGCCCCTTTTTCTTGCTGCCAGTAACAGCACCTCCTGGCAGAGAGCACTGGAAGGGCCCCGTATTGCAGCTCCTTCAATT
>NW_010422356.1:0-240 GCF_000710305.1 Buceros rhinoceros silvestris
GGGGGCCGCTGAGGTGATCCCTCGGCGGCCGGGGGAGGGGGCAGGCGGACCCTTGAGGCGTTGGGGGCCGCCTGAGGCCGGGCTGCCCTCCTCGGAGGCGTCGCTTCTTCGGCGTGCCCCAAGTTACGCCTTGAAACTGCTTAAGCAGCAGCAGCTGCAGCGCGCCGGCAGCCTGGGAGCGGGGCACCAGGTAGCGGTACCGCCGCCGTCTAGGCTGGGGCCCCCGCCAGGGGCGGGGCG
>NW_010422356.1:425-19002 GCF_000710305.1 Buceros rhinoceros silvestris
CGTGTAAGGTTTGAAGGGCCACCTTCCGCGGCAGGGCTTCGGTTCCCGCGGAGAAAGAGGCGCTCCGTGGCTTCAGCGTGTCCTGACTGAGAAAGCGATGTATCCACGGGGGAGATGAAATGATTTCACGTGCCCTCCTCTTCCTCCTTTGTGTCCCTGTGCAGGAGTCTGGACTCCCCTGCTGATTTTTCGGAGTTGATGTAATGGCTGGAGCTGGTTGGAGGCCCAGCGCACGGTCTGGGGGTTGCACCGCGCCTACGGTCTGACCCGCAGCCTCTGCCTCCGCTGCGAGCGCCGGGATGGGGAACAGCGGCTCTGCCGTGAAGGTCTGCACGGATCACCAAGGAGGCATCAACTGGCTGAGCCTGAGCCCGGACGGGCAGCGCCTGCTCACGGGTAGTGAGGATGGCACTGCTCGGCTCTGGAGCACTGCCGACAGCCAGTGCCATGGCCACTTCCAAGGTACCACAGCTTCTTTTCGCCTGGTTTTTTTGAGTGCAGTGCCTGTCCCGGGCCACACAGCACGCCCCGGTCTCGCTCAGTCCCTGCAGCCTGCCGGCGGCCAGAGTCATGCTCGCTTGGTTTGTGTGTTTTTGAGTCTTTGTTACAGTAATGTTAAGCAGAAGCTTTTTCAAGCCAGAACAGGTTAACAGTGCTACTGGACGCATGGATCCTTTTATCTCAGGGGGTGGAACGTAGCAGACTTATGTCTCTCTCTGGACGCCCTCTGTTTTACACCCTGGTGAAATATTGACATTTTGGCATTGTCTCTCTTTCTCTCTTTTTTTTTTTTCTTTTAATCATCTTATTTTTCAGATAATCTTCATTTAGAACCTCTTGACCCAGGAGTCTGGAAAGAAACCTTACTAAATAGGCTATTTTTTCCCCCCACGTTTGACACACTGAAATGGGCTTTTTAATTTTAAATTGATTTTGCATTTTATACAGTATTATCCTTAGACTAGCATCTCAGGAATTAAAAAGTAAGAAAAACTGTAAAAAGTGTGGTCAGGCAGCAGTCAGATGTGGACTAGAGGTGTTTATATTCTCACTCACTCATGCTCTTTTCTCTTAATACAGAAAAAAAAAGCTCTTAAATTTGGAATTTCTAATCTTTTTTTCCTTCTGAAGAAGAGATCACATTGCTGTGATTATGTTGTTTATTTGCTTGGTTGTTTTTAACTATGGCATATTGTCTTTTCCCCCCACATCCTGCCATGGTTCTAGCTCCTGGAAAACTCGCTGCATTTGCTTGAGGCTTAGAAATCCCTTTAAATCACTAATTAGCTTTTAACTCGAAAGAGAAATGTATTGGATAATACTGGAATCTGGCCTATGTACTGCTGGTGTTTGGGGTGGACTCTGAGGAAGGGTGGCTAAATGATTTGTGAACTGGCAATCGAATCAGGTAATTGTATGTGCTTTCTATTTCTGCACGCACATGGTTGTGTAAATTTGTATCTATAATTACTGATAAGCCTGTATCTCTAACGCGGTTGGAAGCTTCCAGCACAGCATAACCAACAGACTTCTGTGGTGGCTGCTTTTGCCCAGACCAGCACCAGCCCTTGTCTGCCACAGGGGCTTTTGGCATCCTTAGTGTGGCTCAAGTATTATTGATGGTTAAAATCTGATGGGCAGACTTTGGTGCAGTAACAAAGATGCTGTTTTGGTCTTCTCCGAGCAGGGTTGTGTGATGCTTTGAGAAAAAGCCCAGTGGTTGAAATCCGGCCTGTTTAAGCTGTTTTGCAAAAAGTTTTCACAAAAATGTGAGGATGGGTGTAGTTCTGCTTATAGCCCTGGTGATCTGTTTAGTTTTTGGCATCTCATGAATTCGCTTAAGAGGAAACAAGACATGTGTTTGTAACGTGGGTTCTGGTTTGCTTTTGAACTACAACGAGGCTTTTGAACTACAGGAGCTGTAGTAAAATCGGCTTTTTGCAGGCAGTGAAACAAAGTATTTTACTGGGCAGTCTGCTCTCCCTCATTTTTTTACCATCTTTTTATTCTACATGATTCTGTTTTTCTAATATCTTTGCCTGTCCATCTGTCTCTCTTTAATCATATTTGTCCTTCTTGGATTTTTTCTTTTCTCCTTAAAGAACAGTGTTATTTAAATGACAGCAGGTCCCAACCAGCTTCAGCCAAAGTCTGGGGCTCTCTTGTGATAGTTATTTCAGAGGAAACAGCTCTGATCTTGAAAGCTGACAGTCTGCTCTTACAGCAGTGCACGATAATAGTGTACCAGCAGTTAGATAGGTGACAACTATTTCACACAGAGATCTTGGACAGAGCTGGGACTTGAATCCTAGGGAGATTTTTAAAATGTGGTGCATTTCATGGTACAATAGAAAAATGACATATCTTGCAACAACAAAAGCTTAAGATTAAAAGCTTTAGATTCCTCTTCACTAGCATTACTCTGTTTTTCAGCATGAAATTTTTAGAGTAGCAGTTGTGTCTGTTTTTATTGTAACTCTAGAATCCCAACATGCTCTGAATGCTGTATAAATAATTGTGCTCTTATTCTTTCTTTCTGTGTCATTTCCTTAAAGGTACACTGATATTTTCAAAATTGTTGGTTTTATTCATGTTGTTAGTCATAATGGGGGAAGTATTGGCTGACTTTTTACGAGATGTGTTTTTGTTTGCATTTCATTCTGCTTGGACAATGAAACTGAACTTGCTGGTAAGTCTCATGTCGCTTCCTTTTTTCATGGTTTCGTGCTTTGATTTAGGGCTGTTTGTGTACTGACAATCAATGGGCTGGGTCGAAATGCAGCCTTTTTTCCCTGACTTCAGAAGATGGAAGCAAAAGCACTTCTTTATTAAAAAAGAAGCCAATTTTTTACTGGTTTTAAGCTTCATTGGTCTGAGGGTTTTTTTATACTGCTATTAATTTAGCTCATTTTTTGTGTGTAGTACTGTCTGATCTACCTGATGGGTGGAACCGTGCTGTTTTAGTCTTTCACTTAATACTTTTATCAATGAAACAGGGTTTTCTGCTGATAATTAAAAGTGTTGTGTTTTACACAATTCGTTAAACGTGAAGAATGTGGTAGCGCATTTAAAACGAGACCTGCAGTCCTATTGGTTGCATTTTTCTTTGAGTTAAGGCACAGATCTCGCCTAGTCTGTCTGCTGACAGTCACAGTGACTGAGTTTATGTCCTTTGGTATTCCTAGGACATGAAAGTTACATCACCTTTTGCCACTTAGAGAACGAGGCTGCCTTCACGTGCAGTGCAGATCATACCATTCGGAAGTGGGATGTGATGACAGGTCAGTGCCTGGCCATTTACCGAGGACACACATCAATCGTTAACAGGTTGGTGCCGTGGCGTTGTTCCCTTGTGTTCCTGTAACCTGTTACGCTTATATTGGCATTTTACTGCAATTCTCCATTACTACACTAATAAAACGGGTTGTGCAAACCTTTGAGTTCATGCTACACGTGTTCTGTGCTGTAATGATGAATTTTCCTAGCAAGAGTGCTGACACATCCGTTAGACAGCAGATAGGAGAGAAATGAAAGGCACACAGCGGGGGAATTTAATCCAGGGCTAGGAATGGAATTCCAGAAGAAATTATTAAATTGATAACAGATGCTTCTGATAAACAGATTCAAAAACATCACGTCAAGCCTTTGTGTCATAAGAGGGATAAAGTCAGGGCCTTTTCTGGAATTACTATTCCCATTTGTGCAAATGAAGTTTCATATTAAACTGATTACGCATGACTAATTGGCCTGGCAATTTTAAAGAGCCTCTTGATGGTTGGACTGGATTTAATTAATGACAAGTAGAGCAGTCAAAGAGTGATACCTTTTTTTTACATTTCTTTTTTGGTAGGCGGGTGGGATTTTTGTTCCTTACTAAACTCAAAACACATCCGATGCGTAGCTAGATTCTGTAAATAGTTAGGAAGGCCGGCGCTGTCTGTGTTCTGGCACTGGCCCGATTTTCGCTTGAATCAGCAAATGCAAAATGTGTTCCCTATTCATAGGGCTTTGTTGCCAGTTTGAAAAGTTCCAGAGGACCAAACTCAGCTGTCAAAGACGACAGGTTATGATGTTCCCTATCTCTGGTTTGGAAATACAAACTATAGAGGTTTTTCTGTTGTTGTATGTTTGCGCAGCTACAACTCATTATTTTGGAGGCCCAGAACGTTGAATTCTTGAGCTGTACTCTGATTTGATCTTAAGTTACTTAATAAATAGGGTGCTCTTGCTCTACCTTTTTTTTGAGATCCTGGGCTCAGTGAAATTAAGGTACCTATTATTTTCCTGCACTCTCTCTATTTAACGATGGAAAGATGATTATCTTTGCACGCTGCAGTTACAGTTCACATTCCTGGAATCTACATTTTTTGTGTGTTATTTTAATTCCAAGCTGTCTTTATAAGTCAGTTTATAAATAATGATTTATAAAGAAATACTAATAAATAATTGTCAAGAATGAGTTCTCTTTTAGAAAAGAAAACCAAACAAACAACAAACTCTTTCCTAGTATGTGGAACTTATGAAAAATACATACGATTGCTGCTAGCAAAGATTTTAGAAAAACACAAATGCCCAATGTTACAATGGTGTCGTGTTAAAATGTACCTGAATAAGGGGTCTCAGTTTTAAAAGTAGAAACAGGGAAGTCTTTGTGTGACCAAAAATGTTCATTAATAATGTGTATTAAACAGTGACACTGAATTATAGTTATAGACACTGTGTTTATGCTACTGTTTCTAACTTCAGGGTGCTTGGCACTGAAATTGTGACGAAGATTGGTTATGTGGAAAGGACGATACTGCTCATATATGCCAACTTTACTTTTTGCAGGATCCTGGTAGCCAAAGACTATCTCTTTAGTGGCTCCTATGACAGGACGGCCCGCTGTTGGAGCGTGGATAAGGAGAAACAAATCCAGGAATTCCGGGGCCATCGGAACTGTGTCCTGACTCTAGCTCACTATTCCTCCAGGGATGTTCTTGAAGAAGAGGAGGAGGAAGAGGAGGAGGAGGAGAAAGTGAGCAGGGACCTCCTGGTGACAGGTAGCACAGACTGCACTGTTAAGGTCTGGTGGGTGTCCAGTGGGCGCTGTTACCAGACTCTGCTGGGACACACTGGGGCTGTCTTATGCCTTATACTTGACGCACCAAACAGGGAGCTGTTTTCTGGCAGCACGGATTACACCATTCGAACGTGGAATATTGTCACTGGTGAGCAATTGAAAGTGTTCAAAGAGCATCAAGGATCAGTAATTTGCCTAGAGGTAAGAACCAGAGGCTTCTTCAAGAGCCGTTCGAAGGGAGATCATGTGCTAACTCATGTGGTTCTCAGTTGTCTTTTCAGTCGTAAAGAAGCTCGTCCGAGACAGGTTCTAAATGGTGAGCTTAAACATTCATGTAATAACAAAATAGCAGTGCTCCATGGTCTTGAGACAAATCCCCTTTCTCTAAAACTCTTTCTGATACCCTCTTGGTTTCTAGTGGCTGTCCTTTCTTCTAGGTCTGACTTCTAGCTCAGTATCTATTTTACAAACTCCTAGGTCTTGAAACTATTGAGTAGGTTTGCTGGGAGGAGTGTTCATCTCAGTAGGATTGTGTACGCAGGATCACCAGGCTTTGAAGAAAAATAACCTGAGCAAGTAAACAGGCACAGGGTCAGATAACTACAAAAGGAGAGGGGAGGAAATTCAGAGTAAATCAGATAACTTAAAAAAAAAAACCACCCCAAAACCCAACCCAAAATTGTGGACAAAAGATAACAGGAAAACATAAAGCTGAAAGAAATCCTGCTTTAAAAACCACACATACATAATTTGAGGAAAGAAAGGGAGAAAGAGATGGCCAAGACAAGAAAACGGGCAAGGAAAATGGAAAAGTAGCACACGGGGGAGAGAAATCAGGAAATGACGAAGGAGAAAGGAAAAAAATTTAACGTGACCTGAAAAACTATACTCTTGTTTTTCTGTTTGCAGTGTTTTTGTGGTGAATGCTGCCAGGTTTGTTAACGTTGCAGAGGAGAGAAGGAGGTCAGGCAGATGAAGGAAAAGGGGAATTATCGCACTGGCACTTGTCCTGTACACTCCATTATCCACCAGAAAATGCTAATGGTATATTAAAAGAAGGTGTATGATGGTCTGGAACCTAGTTTCAGGTTGTCAAACCTTAAATGTTTATAGAAGTATGTATGTGTCTGAGGTTAATGACAGTAGTTGTTTCTTACCACTCTCCTTGTTTGTGTTTGTCCATAAGGGCTTTTCCTTTACAGAGGCTGCAGTATGTATTTTTAATTGCTGTTTAATTAGTGATGCCTTTTGTCTCTAAAGAGGGTGGCCACCCACCGTTGGCACAAGTAGGCTAAAAACCTGGTAGCTCTGAAGGAATTATCTTTTTCTTCAGTTTTAGAAGAGGGAAAAAAACCCACAAAATCACCTTGCCCTGGAGTAATGTTTGTCTTGCTTGGGTAAATTCTCAGTGTTAAAGGTTGTTTTTGAGATACCGTGGTAATGTCTTTTGAGGATGCACAAGTAAATCTGTTGGTGTTCTTAGCGTCACGCTATGTTTTGCTGTTTAATTGTAACCCTTCTCCAAGGCACAGATTGGCAACAACAGAGCTTGCTTTAATTTAATTGGGTTCTTGCTAAAATTGTTATACACAAAACTGGCTCGACCTTCTCCCAGAAGCCTGGGAAATTTGATTACGCTCTTTGAATGCTCCAGAATGAGCGGTGCTGCTCCCCTTGTAAGCACAGAGTTAAACAATGGTTTTAAACAAACAGAACTTCTTGTAGGGGAGGGGAAAAGCAAAACCAATACATCTATTTGGAAAACCTGAACAATTCAAAATACACAAGGCTACTGCTGACAAGACTGTGTTGGCAACAGTCCTGGCCAAATCTTCTTCTAGCTGTGAGTAACGGGTAGCCCCTCACTTTTCTCATCACCAGCTGATGTCTGAGGCTTGAAGAGTCCGGCCGAGGTACGTACTGCCTCCAGAGAGCTCCCCGCAGCTTCTGGGCCTCTAAAACTGATCCCAGCCTAAGCAGTCACCATACTGCTGCTGAATAGCTTTAGACTGTCGATCTTTCCCAATTCCTCCCTCTTCCTCACTGGGTTCAAGACTAGCCCTTCTGTTCCACTTGGCTACCTCTCAGCACAGCCCACATGGTATTTTTGTTCTTTTAGAAAGGGGTCAATCACCAGAATCCGTGCAAAGATGTTACAGCAGAAGGGAAACTTCCTGAATAGAGGTGTTTGTTTTTTTTTGTTTGTTTGTTTTCTTCTCAAAAAAGGTCCTGGAGCCTTTTTTGCCTAGGGCTGCTCAGTGAAAGTGTTGCAGTCTGTGGCAGTGAGTTGGGATAGTATTTTTCAAACTGTGGGTCAGGAAGGACTTGGAGGTAGTTGTGAGTTGCTCACAGGAGCCAACAAACAGTTTTAATTGTTGACAATAGTTCATCTTCTTCAGGGCAGAAGTGAGCTGCTAATTACATCAGATTTTCGTTCCCCTGTCCTGGAAGAGCTGAGCTGGTACCAGCAGTTAAAGGTAGTTACCTATTCTCTGGGTGGCATAATGCTTTTTTGGAGAGAATAAAGAGAAAAAAACGAAGACTTATTTTCATTTTATTTATTCAAATAAAGATCCCTGAGGGAGGGTGACCTTTCAAAAAGTTTGAGAAATGCTCAGCGTGCTCTCTCATCCTGGACACAGATCAGGAAAAATGTGGATATTGAGACCATATTTTCCCCAACATTAAGAAGTATTGTTAACGGGAATGCCCCAGGATGTTCTGAACTGCTGCAAATGAGGTCTGGACTGTTCCACTCGTCTCCCATTACTTTCCAGTAAATACCAATAGTGTTCCTGTAGCAGTGAATGGGAATTCCTGGAGCTTCTTGAAGGAGCATTTCTGGGTAGCTATCCCACGCATAAAGATAAAGCACACCCATGTTTTCTTCCTTGCCTCCTGCAGTGCTGGCGTGTGAGAAGCAGAGGGGTGATGCCATGGGCATGTTTGGATTTCAAATGTTCCTCAGTTGCTCTAAGATCCTTCAGGTGGTGTTGCCAGCTAGCATACGCTGGAGGAACCTGAAAGCAGCTCTAATCTAGCGTGGCAGAACAGAAAGTGTTGGTGAGCTTTTAGCTTTCCCTTTTCCCCTGTCCTGGGTGGTCCCAAGCAGTGGAGTGAAGAGAGTGGGTATTCCCCAGGGCTTTCCTCCTGTCCCGGGGTCAGTCTGTTGAAGGTGATTTACCAGTTGAACTGACTGCATGTGGTTCTACTGTCAAAGCTGTTCTGCTGCAGGTTCCAGCTTACTGTAATGCTGCTCTTCTCTTCCTTCCAGTATCTAAATTAGATGGACAGGGGTTTTGCCAGGAGACATTCTGTCTGCAGTGGGAGCTGTGTGCGTGCTGGGTGCTTTGGCAGCCCTCACTGCTTTGTCTCCTCGTCAGGTAAGGGAACTAGCCGTGGAGCAGCCAGAGCTCTTCACTCCAGTTCTCCTGCAGTGCACTGATAGCTTGGCAGGCAAGGGACAGCAGCTGTTCTGAGTGCTCCCCCTTCATCTGAGAGCCAGTGATGAGATTTTATAGGAAGCGATGGGAAAAAGCAAGGGTGGGCTGAGTGTAATCACACCGCTCGTGCTAGTTCTTCCACTTAAAAATTTGAGGCCTGGCTAAAGACCAGTGTTTACAATTAATAATCAAACATGCATTTTCATTATTGTGGATGCCTGCAATAGGTGAATAACCGTGACTCTAAATATTTACTTGCGAATATTTTTCTGAGTCCTCCCAAGGAGCTTTGTGAACTGTTCTCGAGGATTGCCTTGTCCTTTGCTGATTGTTCTGCCTCTGAGTATTTATCAAAATTGTGCTACCAAAAGCTGGCAGAGAGAATGATCCAGCTTGGAATTTTGCTTGGATCCTATAGCAAACATTCTTGCAAGAAAACTCCTTTCTTGCAAAAGGAGTTTTAAATGAACATGAGAGGGCAAGGACTTGCTTCTGGTTTTCCTACAAAAGAAAAAGATCCTTTATTTGGACCATTCCCTTTGGTTGCCTTTTAAAACCGACAAGAAGGAAAGAATGCTTTGAACAAAGCCGTTGCTTGAACTCCGGTTATACGCTTAACTGTTGTGATCATGGGGACAGCATTTTTTTGGTGTCACACCAATTAAATTGAGTGCCTGTATTTTTTGTAATTTTTATTTGTATTTGTTGCATAATTCATCGGAGGATGAAGATGTGAATTAGAGGAATATGAATGCGTACACCACCTGTAGAAAAGAAACGTGTTTCTAGGGCCGTTACTTTGCACTGCAGTAAAAAAGTTGAAAAATGTTCTCCAACAGCCAGACCAGAGAGCTCATTCTAGATGGATTCTCAGGAAAAAAACCCAATTTCTTGCCCGCAGGGAGTTCATTAGCTTGTTAAAATGAATGTGGTTTGAATAGGATCCTGAAAGTCTAACTCGGCTGAAGGCTTACATAGCTGTAACTTGAGACTGGTCCAAGCTGGTGATTTTTAGCTTAGAAGTGGCTGTGAACAGAAGACGCAGCTGGCAGATGGTCGGAATACTGACCCCCATGTGAAGAATAAGCTGGTAATGGGATATGTGGTTGCTGGTGTGAACTCATCAGGAAGTTCCTGGGAGCCAGTCTGAGTGCGGTGACCTTCAGAAAGAGGATGTGTCCACATCTGTTTGGAGAGACAATTACCTCTCCTTGGGTGAGCGAGAACTTCTTTCTTATGGCAACAGCTAATGGGGAGAGCGAAGTCCATTCCTGTAAGGTTTAAATACCTGCTAAACAGCTTCTGCAGACATTTTTGGCATTCATACAGGTAGAAATTGTATTAAGCTGCTGCACATAGTCACGTTAGCCAAGCTTGTGGAGCACTAGGCTTGTGGAGCTGTTATTCAAACCGTGGTGTGTCTGGGGGCTACAACCAAGGTCAGGGTTGGATACAACTGGCGTTTTTTAATAGTGAAGCCTGTTAACTACTTCAGTGTTTACAGCCCGTGTTTTGCTACTACTCTTACTTTGCTACTCACAAGCAAGTCTGACTGAACTTTTTCGTGGATGTACATCTCCAGTACTTTGGTGTGAGAATTGAGACAAATTTGCTCCTTTCATGTGTCTCGGTGTTTCAAGTCCCTCAGAGTAATGAGAAGAATTAACACGCCAGCATTACAGATATCAATGCAGTGATTTTTTTTTTTTTTTTTTTGCTGTCTGTCTGAGGCTTTAGAACTGGACATCTGACTGTGATCAGGTTTTTAGTTCTTCTGAAGCTACTTGGGTTTGAAATGGCCTCTCAGCTTGTTAGTATCTGAGCTGCAAATCTGTTCTGTGTTGTCTGCTCTGCTACAGGTGTCCTCACCTTGCTGTGCTTTTCCTCGTCAGGACCTTCCTTGGGCAGTTTGTCAAAGTGAACAAAGCTAGCCAAGAAAAATACAGCTTTTGAAATACCACCAGCGCTTCTCCAGGCAGTTGCAGATTAGAATATGTAACTGTTTCTACTGATCGTTTCTATACCAAGAGTTGACAGACTTAGATGTATCTGTAAAAATCTGAGTGAAATTTTATGTGTTTCCTTCTAAATCATAAGAAAATTAGCTTCTTTAATAAGAATAGGACTTAGGGAATTGGGTAAAGGTTTGGAGACTTTGGTCTAGAAAAGCCCAGAAGTTATGGACCTGGGGACCCAGTCCACTACTATTTGCTGGAAATGACTGGGCCTGGATGCCCATACACAAAAGTGGGTGCCAGTCTTGGCAGTGGGGCAGCTTAGCTGCAGCACGATCTCACATTTTGGTGAAGAAGTCCATGTGCTTCGTCCAGCTCCTGAGAGGGGCCAGATCTGCTGAGCCTAAGGTGTCAGCAACATACTGCTTTGCCCAGTAGCCTCACAGATTTGGTGGATCTGGGTGAAATGGCCTCTGCAGGCTGAGGAGATTTGAACCCATTTGGAGAGTCCTGTAGCTGCTGGATAGGAGAAGCCAAGCTGGTGTAAGGAGGTTAGGAAGAGTTCTAGGGAGAGAGACAGCAGAAGGTGACTGAACTAGGAGTCAGTGCTTTGAGGACCTGTCTGGAAGCGGGTGGGGGAAACCATGTTGCTGTCCCTCTTTCTAGGGCTTTTTAGATAGTTGTCGATGCAGTCGTGACTTCAGGAAAAGGCTTACAGGAGCCAAGGACCTGTGCTGCTGGCTGACCCTAGGACCTCCACTGCTTCCACAGCAAAGGTTGCTTGTCCCCAGCCAGCATGAGGGCTTTGCAGAGCGTGTCCAGCTTTGGCGAGTTACGGAGCCAAGGCTGCCGTGCCTGCGTCATTGGGGCATAGCCACCCCCTGGGGGTGCAAACTCTGGAAGAAAGCTCTGGAGCAAAAATACCAATATGTCCTGGGTCAGATTGGATTGGTGCCTCCATCTTGCTCTCCTCAGACAGAATCCACCTGGTTTTCATATGCTCTCCTGACCAGTTTCAGAGATACTGTGCGCGGTTTCTTGCCACGACTTTCCTGAAGCATGTAATGCTTCCTGAACGTTGTAGAAGGGGACGGTTGCAGCCTGGATCAGCCTCCCAAGCGAGGGCTGCAGGCTGGATTTGGGCAGTCAAAAGTCAGGGTGCTATCAATTTCAAGCCCTTTTTTTGGATGGTTTTCAGTGACACGTGGTTCCCCATCTATAAAATAGGGAAGATTTTTATTTTATATTAAACAGAGTGTGAGTCCTGCTTGTGAGATGCTTTGGCAGAGGGGAACAGTATGGGATGATTTATAACTATTTTGATTAAATACAGATATCTGAAGTGGGGTAGCTTATGCTGGAGTTGTGAACTAGACCTACCTTTCGTCAAGTGACGAATTCATACAGATGGCTACAAGCTGGGAAGGTTGTCCTTGTCGGGGGGGAAAATAGCAAGTTTTAAGGTGTGTTCTGTTTCAGACATCTGCTTCAGGATGAGAGGGATTGTGCCTTAGACTGCAGTGACTAAGGGCACTATCTGAGCTGTAGTTATCTGCATCAGTTTAGGTGAGATGAAGCCTGCGTCATGCCACTAAAGGCAGGTCTGATTGGTAGCTTCTACCTGAGCTGATGGCTCTTGATGGCTTTCTCCACTAATAGCTATTTCGTGCTCTGTGTTTTAAAAATACCGTAGAAACGAGAGGCTGTGTGACAGTCGGAGCCTGTGCTGGGTTTTGCTGTTGGCTGTGCTGCAGGCTTAGTCTGTGGCACCCAGTAGATGGTTTAACCTGTTAGTATTTCTGTATCCATGGAAGGGTGAGAATCCTTTGCTACTGTGCTCAACGTCTTTAACTGGTGAGGGGGAGGAAGGTGCACAAAAGTACATCATGGGTAGCACAGAGGCTTTGAATTTGATGCAGATGGTTGGTGTGCTGGCCATCTTGCCAGCTTTCTGACTCTGGGTATTAGAAGGTTTATGGCTCTTACAGCCCTGGTGCTATAAATTACCTGAGTAAGCCCAGTCATTTAATGCACTTTTGTATCTAGCAAATTAGCAAATCTAGGCAAGTCACAGCTTTTTTGGTTTCCCTTCAGCATTTATACACCCACTTAAATGTAGAAATGAAGCAGCGCAAGCTGGTGTGCCATTAATGCAGAGTGGCATTTACCTGCAGGACGTTACGCCTTAGTGTTTTCCCTTGCTCGGTGGGTGGGTTGATGCTGCTAGCAAGATGTTTGAAAAAGAAACGGAATGACTTGGCCAAGAGGAACGCAGCAGGATCTCAACTCAAAACATCCTCTTCCATTTAGCAGGTGCAGTGTGACAGTGGTCTTCATGCCCATTCAGGCTGAGCCTGGAAATTAGAAGTCAGGTTACCTTCCTCTGGCTCACTGTAGAGCTCTCAGTTTTCCTAAGTGCTGTTGGTCATTCCTTCCCTTCCCTAAACCAGCTTAAATTAAGCTGGTAATAGGATGTGACATTTCAGAGTACTGCTGTTTTTTCAGGAGCTTCTGAAGCACATACCACTCTTACATTTAGTAACGAAGACTGTCCCGTGGGCCACGTTCTGCTGGTAGGAAGTGTGGCACACTGTGCTGCTCCAGCTGGGCTGGTGGGAGCTGCATCCAGTGATCATCTTGGTCTGCCTGCACGCATGGGTTATCACAGTCCCATTGCTGCAGTGCTTTGTATCTTAAAATATGGGGGTGTAGCTGGGAGAGCATGAAAAACGTTTCAGCCTTACAGAAACAGAGTGTTTAGAGTGGGGGTTGAAGGCTTATAGTAATCTGAGGTGGCAGAAGAACCAGACCCTTAAAAGTGTCCTAAGAGCCAGACTGGTGTCAAGCTCATTTGTCATTTGTTCTGCAGTTGATTTCCTGGAGATAGATAGCTGAGAAGTGTCAGGGGTTGGAGCTGTGCTGGTCAGCTGAACCTTCTGATCCGTGTCTGAAGGGCAAACAAGGTGACAAGGTGCCATTACTCCTTACACAGATTCTGTGTCAGGGTTCTCCTTCCTGTCTCTCCATCCTTTTGACACAGAGATTGCTCCAAGTCCATGAAACCGTCCTTGAACTACAGCCCCTGGATTGCTGTGAGAGCGTGTGATGACGGGCTGCCTTCACTACACTGCCTTCAGCTGGGCCAGTCCCCTGCTGTTCGATGGACAGGGAATGCAGGATCTCTCTTTGTGCGGTGTGGAGTTTCCCTGCTGAGCTGCCAGGCTTTGGGCGTGGGTTACTGTGTACTAGCTGGTTTTATAGTCTCGCACAGGTCAGTTATTTTCTCTCTGTCTCAGTTTCCCAACTGAAGTCCTTCCTTTTGTCATTCTCTGTCGTGTCTGTGTGAATGAAACCCAACCCCCCTGCTAACGAGTTTGCACAACACGCAGGATGACAAGAGTGATGAGGCACCATTCTTCTTTGGGACTTACAGGCAGAGATGCTCTGAACACACAGCAGAAGAGAATCCAATTGAAGAGGTTTAAAAATCTAGTGATTATATAACACAGTCTAAAAAGACTTGTGAAAATGCAGATACAGCAGTTTCAAGGAAGAGACTGTGTGCAGAGTAATCGTGTTAAACCCTGGCTTGTCTTGTGTAGGATTTTATTTTTAATTTACTTTTTTTGTTACTCGAAATTGTTCTAAAGTTTTTGTTGTGATTAAAACTTGCAATGAGTTCTGGTCAAATATGGTTTGCAGAAACTACACCGCAGGGGTTTTTCGAGGCTGTGTTAATGTAGCTGATTATGGCAGGAGCGCTCGGGTTCTTCAGCTTGCTGAAATCCCGCCTGCTCGCACCAGCAGGTGAGCCACGGTTTTTATCTTCTGAAAGGTGGGAGCTGATTTTAAGGCCCAGAAGTCAATGGGAGATGTGCTTGTGAAGAGTGCAAGGTTGGTGTTGCTCGCCATCCCTTTGTTTCAAGGTGTAGCTGTTGCTCTTTGTAAGAGGCTGTCGAGTTGGAGACTGTGACTTGGGATGAGTCACTTCAATGCTTGTTCTTGTGGATGTGCCTGAGAGACTATTGCTGATGTTTTTTTCTCTTCCCTTCAGCTAGTGAATCGGCACTTGTATTCAGGAAGCGCGGACAGGACAGTGAAGTGCTGGTTAGTAGACACTGGGGAGCGAATCCAAACGTACAAGGCGCACAAACACAGCGTTAGCACTTTGAAATACCACGCCGGGATCTGTAAGTTGACTTTCCTGTGTTCAGCAACCCCCGGTCTCCTTGTCGATGTTTGTCTTTGATCAAAGATTCTAACAGAGGATACTGTCATCCTGAAGGCTTGTGAAATTGTCACTTGTTTCAGCTCCAGCATGTTTATGTTCGGTATCAAACTTTGCTGCACTACTCCACGTGGGAAGCTTAGATCTCCCTTCCATTTTCCACCTCCCTCTTCCAGCAAATGAAGAGGCAGTTGCTTTATTTCTGTTTCCAAGGGAAGTGGCTAAATCCTGAGCTGTCTGTGGGTTGTTTGTACAGCCGTGGTTTAACCTCGCTAGACTGATGTCTGTCAGTCTGCTTCTGCTGTGTACTCGGGGACAGAAGTGCTGCTGCTGGATATGCACTGTGCCTGCCTGTACCTTGTAGGTACTGTGTAATGGACTGTCCTAAAACAGAATCACAGCTCAGATGCTCACGGCTTCTTTCTAACAGTTGGGCTTCCTGTTCAGACTCTGGCCATCTCCTAGAGCCATTTTTTACATGTTCTTTTCCCTTTATCTGTCCTCTTTCATGTATTTGTTCCCCAGACAATCTGCAGCAGCCAAGCATTGCTTGCTTACTACTGCTCGGGACTCAGTTCCCCTGCTTGCAGTGCTCCCGTTAATAGGTATCTGTACGCAGTGTCTGTGCTGACAGAATGGTATTTTCCGACCATGAAACCTCCCTCTTCAAACCCCTCCCTTGGCTGGCTTTCCTTCTGCATGTCATCAATCCATTTCTGGTTTGGGGTTGTGAGATTGCGCCTCTGTTTTTATCAGCCTGAACCTCTCTAGGTGTTGTCCTGGTCTTGTCCTGCCACTGATGTTAGATGTGATGTGACTTCATTTGCTTTGCAAACAAGTACCTTTCTCCATCTGGGTAACCGGGGTGGCAGTGCCTGTCTTAAACTAATCTGGAAATTTGCAATGCTTTTCTGATTTCAATTCTGTTCTTCAGCTATGAAATGAACATGTAACACTAAATGATTGGTTGCTATTTGGGCCTCGATATCTCTTTTGGCAGATCATCAGTGAGGTGGTGATAAATGCCTGGCAAATCCAAGGTGGTACACGTTAGACAGTCGTACTTGCACAGGCAGATTACGGTTAACAGCCGTTGTCTTAGCGCCATGCCCGACACTGACCACATTTATAACCCAGTAACTGAATTATGTTTGGAAACGTAATGTGTAGCCAAGCCCGTAGTTAGATTTTGGTTTTAATCAGGAAGCCTTTCTTCGGTCATCTTTTCAGCATTAGACCCACAGCAATACTTTTCTCCATGAAAACAGTTATTTGTAGTTTACAGTTTACTTCAGCTCTCCTCACCTGTGTTGCAGAACTGCCTCACTTTCCCCTACCTGCAGGTTGTAATTTCTGCCGATTTCAGCTTGTGCAGTTGTCTGAAGTGGAGGGGGAAAGGCCCTGAGCTTATGCTGCACCTGAACTTGTTACAGCTCAAAGATGCTGGGAGGAACGGTGGGGGAAATGAACTGGAAATTTTAATCCAGAATGTACCCGGGCAAAACCCCCCCCCCAAAACCAAAAAACCCCTGATTATTGTGTGTGTGTTTTCCCCCTTTTAAAGATACAAAACATTGAAGTCATCAAGACTACCCAGAGGTGAGATAACTGAGCGCTAACAGTGGCGCTGACCTGATCCAGTGAGGAATCTTCACGTCTGGGTGGAGATGGAGAGACTGTCTCCTTCGTTAATGAGACCTCCAGAGCTGTGATTTTTTTCAGTGTTGATCCTGCTTTTTGTGCAACCAGAATAGACTCGATCTGACTCTCTAAAACCATCATGACGAAAGTTCAGGCTCAAACAAAAGTTTCATTATCTGATGCCACCCCCATCAGCTCTGCAGCTTTCTCCCTCTTCCCCCTCATCCTATCACCCTGGTCCTGACATTCACATACATTATTTTTCCATAACCCTCTTTCACTCTTTCATCTCCTTAAAATGCAGCCAATATTGCTGCATTTAGTCAGACCTGTGAAGAACATCCTGATAGTGTGACAGAAGTGTTCACAGAGTTATTTAGGATCCCATTTTAAACCACTAGAAGTGTCAAACAGGAAGAATTGAATTGTTCTATACATGAAGGGCAGAAAAAATGTCATGGAAATATATTAGGGACTTGTTTGAGGAGAATTTAGGTGCATTTTAATTCTTGAAAAAAGAAATTCCTCCTTTATATACTATGCTTGCATTATTGTACTACATCGATCACTTATTTACACAGTATCTAGTAGTTCTTTTTCAGTTAAAACCACAAAGAGATGTTCACTGGATACCAAATGTTGGAGCTGGTGGAGATCAAAATTCTAGCTGTTCATCTGGGGCAGATCAGCATTCTGTGTCCTTTGTTTCCACAAAAATGTGGAGAAAATACTTCAATATAAATTATCTTTGTTATGGATTATGTGGCATTTACACCAGCACAAGATCACAGAAAAAAGCTCAGCTGAAGTGGACATTTCCTGTAGAAGATCTTAATTCTGTTGCTTGCTATCACAGCAGTACCCAAAGGCTCGTTCCCCCAAAGAGCTTACAGTCTAAATAAGAAAATAAAAAGTAGATAGAAAATTAAAAAAAGAAAATTTAGAAAATAAAAAAGTAGAAGAATGAGAAGAAAAATATGTTTGTTTTTCCAAAAGTGCTTTATCGTGTACAGCAAGTCCAGGCAGATCTGAGAACTAAGCTTTAAACCCTCAGAATGTGTTTCTAGTAGCTTTCCTCAGTCTGCTCGTGTAATTAATAGCATGGGGAATATTAAAGGTGTCTCTCAATCTAATTTACTCAATGATATTATGTTGGTTATTCCTCTCCTGCAGTACATGCACAGTCATTTAAATTCAATGCCGTTTATATTCTTTCACGTTGCAAAAATTGCAAGGGAACATTTAAAACCTGTTCTCCCTCCCACAGGTCTATGAAATTTAAGTAAAAAGTAAAAATGAATTGTTGATATTATTGAATTTGTTGTTTATTTGTTTCCCAGATGGTGCATATGAGCATCTACTGAAATGCCAAATCTGGGTTAGATCAGCAGCGCTCCTTTGAAACTCAGAGGAGCAAAGAGACTTCTTAAAGCTGGAGTGACAGTTCAAAAGACATAGCAGATGTCTGTCAGAAGCAAAATCCTGATAGCAATAGCTAAAGCAAACTGGCAGCAGCACAGCGAAAACAGCTCTTAATTGGTTCCTACTCTCTGCATGTGTCTGATAGTATTGAGTGATTCACATTCACTGGGGAAAAAAAACGTGAGCCTTGTTCCCCACTGTGCACTGTTGTTACCCCTTTGCGGAACGGGACGCAGTGCCTTTCCAGGAGGGTGTCGGCAGTTGAGTTTGTAGTGGCCCGTATAAAATGATACTGATTTTCTGCACCCGGATGTTTCTCGAAGGTGCACCCAGGAAGTACCCAGCCTCCTGCTGGTTAATCTGAAGTCGAAAAGCTGATGGCAGCAGGTAGCCTGTTCTCTCGTTTCCTGTTGTAGTCTGAATTTACTGCGGGATAATTTCTTCACCTCTCTTTAGGAGTGCAGCGCCTGACTTCTCCCAAAAGATAAGGAATCTGTGGTCTTCATGCACTTTAGTTTTGTAAAATGTTTCCATGCTAGTGGATTGTGCAAAGACATGAACTGCAGGAGCAGTGAATATATTGATTTCTGCAGTTCTGAAATATTTACCTCTAGATAAACTTGAGGAGCTAGGGTTAAGTCAGGAAAGGGAGTGTTTATGAAGAGTTTCCAACTCTTAAAACACACAAATGTGCTCCTTTTTGGGCATACTGCTAAGTATAACTTCTAAATATTTGACACTGCCTTACAGTTTCTGGATGCGGCAGTTCTGGGGATCTGATGTGAATGAACAGCCAACATCATGCTTAATTTACTTAACACCCCCC
>NW_010422357.1:0-11200 GCF_000710305.1 Buceros rhinoceros silvestris
CTGTGGCGGCGGTATCTTTGCTTAGTATGAAATCCGTCAAGTCCGGTGGAACTGCTTCCCCTCGAAAACTGACTTCTTTTTCACGTGGCCGTGTTACATATCGTCGGGGCTGGTTGTGGTTGCTTGGGAAGCTGTAAAGCTCGGACAAAACACTGTTGCAGGCTGTAATTTCTGTTCTGCCTAAGTGGCTGGGTGAGGGGGAGGGGGGTTTAGCTCTTAGCGAAAGATGACAACGCTGTTTTGTCCGTTGGATTTTTGGCTGTTTCCCTTCGTCCAGTGTTAAGGGTTTGGAGCTTTTATTGGTTTCATTTAGAATCTGGAGAACAGCTGTGTTTGTAAAGTGTATTTAGACTTAATGATAAATTTTGTTTTCTAGAGTTATTTGATGTTTTATTACTTTTGTGCATGTTTTCTTTTGGGGAAAAATGTGAACTATGATTATACACACCTGGAGGTACTCGGCCTTCCCGGTGGTTATTTCTTTTGAGGGTAGGAGAAATGTCAGACAAGGCAAGATAACCCATTTCCAGAGTGCTTATTTTCAGTATTTCCTCTTTATATCTACTTCCACTCTGTCTTCAATGGTCCATTTGAGAACAGCAACTAATATATATGTAGTTGTCTTAAAATATCAGTGTGTTCATCACCAGGATTATGATACAGTGGTTTATTTTTCATAATTAAATTGCAGTGCATCTTTTGCCTTTCAGATTAAAGAGCAGAAGGTTGTAGTTGATGAGCTTTCTAATTTGAAGAAGAACCGGGTACGTATTTACAAATCTGCTTTTGACTGTTTAAATGTAGCATCAGAGAAATAAGCATGGAGACAAGAGGGGAAACAAAATTGGAGCAGAGTGTCTTTAATTTGTTTTAATACAGAGATGGTCTGCTGTTCTCAGAATAATTTGCCATCCAAATGATTTGATTACATAGACTGGTACAGTATGACATGGTACGTTGTTGGGGTTTTTTTCCTTTTTATGTTTTAGCTGAGTTGCTTCATTAAGATGTTTGAGTTGATCAGAAGACTTAATGAAATACTCTTACTTTCCAAGTGTATGTATTATAAAATAGCGTGTGATCCGTCATGTATGAGTCAAAGAGAAATGCAGAAGAGTTGTGGGTTAATCATTAAATGTTTTTCATGGTACAACATGAGAACATTGGTGGTGTCAGGGCAGAACTTGCCCTTCTGGTATAAAAGAGAAGGGGTATCTCGATGGATCTACCCCAGCTTCTGCTGCAGTGTGGTCACTGGAGTTTGTTGCTTTGACTCAATGCGGTATTGTTTTTGTTTCACAGAAAGTTTACAGGCAGCAACCAAACAGCAACATATTCTTCCTTGTAGACCGAACAGAAACGCTATCTCAATGCAAAAGTAAGTTTACAATGGAAAAGCTGATCAAATGGTTAGCTATATAAAAGCTGTATTTGTAGCTGTTAATGATTTTGAAAGTATATTAAAATGAAAATCTGGCAATAGTATATCAAATACAAGGTAGACTTCAGACGTGCTTCTTTTTCTGGCTTGGATAAACGTGGAAGTGTTTCCACCTGATATGTGTGTATGATAAAAGAGCAAGTTGGGTTGAACAATTGCTATTTTCATTTTTTTTTATTTTTGATTTGAGTCAGTAGTGTTGATGTTTTAATTGACAGTTCACTTTTATTATTAGAAATGTGTAAGTCATCCTGATTATATAGGCAATAACTGGCCATTCCCCTGATTCTTATATGTGTAGTGTGGCTTTCTTTGGGTGAAAAAATGTCATAATCTTTGTATAGTTGAAGAGCAGTTAGTTACAGTGAGCAACAGTATTGATGTAACACAAGCATAGCACTTTTGTTACTTAGCCTTTCAAGTTTATCTCTTTAATTGAACACGTGGCTCAACTTACTCATCTCCCCTAAACTTACCTACTCTGGAACTCACTCATAATCTTCCCAGTTTATGAAACTGATTATTTGGATGTTGTTTTCTTACCCAGATACACTAGATGAATTAAAGAAGGCACATCAGGAGATGGAAAATTCAGAAAAGACTAAAATCAAGAAATAGCCCATCTGACTTCAGAGTCACAATGTGTGGTATCTGTTGTGTTGTTACCTTGTGTAGCCAGCATGCCATTTGTGATTTGCTTAATGAAGACATACTCTGCCATCTCAGAAGAAGAGGACCTGACAGTAGCCAACAGTTGATAAAAACTGTGTCTGATCTCTCTTATGAATGCCTCTTTTCTGGCCATGTACTTCACTTGAGAGGACTGGTGACTCCGCAGCCTCTGGAAGATGCCAATAACAATATTTTTCTTTGGAATGGAGAAATTTTCAGTGGAGTGCATGTAGGAGATGTGGAGAATGACACTGAAGTCATGTTTCATCATCTTGCGCTATGCAATAGCGAAGCGGACGTTTTGTCACTCTTTTCATCACTTCAGGGACCATGGTCTTTTATTTATTATCAAGCATCCAGACACAGTTTATGGTTTGGTAGAGATTATTTTGGTCGCCGTAGTTTGCTTTGGCAGCTCGGTGACGAGGTTGACAGTGCTTTCTGTCTCACATCTGTAAGTGTTTATTCTGAATTGGGTAGCCAATGGCAAGAAGTCCCAGCATCTGGAATTTTCAAAATTGATCTCAAAGCTTATGCAACAACTAAATCTTTGTCTTTAACGTTGTTTCCATGGAGGTACAGCTGCACGGAGAAGACAGTAGAAGAAATACTCAAAGTTTTGGACCAAGTTTCAAAAGACTTACCGAACCACGTACCTCTTGTGATGAATGAATCAAAACTATGTCTCAAAGCACCAGTTATCCCCTTAAATAAAACAGTTTCTGAAGCTTCAGGTGAATGTCCAGGCACTGATGCTAGCAGTGTTATCCATACGGTTTCTGTAGAAACCCTTCAAGGATTTCTTTCAGAGGAACACAAGAAAAAATTAGTCCATCAGTTTATTGATGTTTTAAGTGAAGCAGTGAAGAGACGGGTTTTATTTCTCTTCAGAGGTGAAGATCAGAAAATAAGTGAAGTTCCAAGCATGCCTAATAGGAAAGCACATGTTGCAGTGCTCTTTTCTGGTGGCATTGATTCTATGGTTATTGCAGCCCTCGCTGATAAACACGTGCCTTCAGGGGAACCAATTGATCTTCTCAATGTAGCTTTCATGGTAAAAGAACAAGCTAAGCAAAAGAGCATCACTGAAAAACATACCAGCCAGGAAGGACAGCTTGATGTGCTTTGTCCTCAGGAAAGTGGTCAAGGTCTTGATGCTAAAACTGGTGTTCATTTATCTTGCTTTGATGTTCCTGACAGAATCACTGGTAGGGCAGGACTGAAAGAATTAGAAGCCATTAACCCTTTAAGAACCTGGAACTTTGTGGAAATCAATGTTACACTAGAGGAATTGAAAAAAATGAGACAACACCATGTTAACCACTTGATTTATCCACTGGATACAGTCCTGGATGACAGCATTGGCTGTGCAATTTGGTTTGCTTCCAGAGGAGAAGGTTTTGTTAGTCACCAAGGAGAACTGAAACCATATAAAAGTCCTGCAAAGGTACTGATATTGTTTTCTGCCTTATGCTTGACCTGTGAATGTAAAAACAGTTCTGTGACTTCAGAAACCTGCAGAGGTCTTGAATATTCATAAGGCTTCTGAAATTCAGTGGCAGGATGTAAAATAGTTCTGTAATTATAATCTTTGTGTAATTCCAGAGTTAAAAACTGCATTCAGTTCTTTTGTCCAGTAGTGTATATGGCTTTTCATTGAGCTTGAATGAGCAACAATATGGCTAGGAAAAAAGAAAAATCATCCGTGATTTTCGGTATTTCAGCTCCGGTGGGTAAGTAACAGCTATTCAGTCAAAACAGAACAAATTTAGAGATAAGTGTTAATGAATTATTAATACCATTTCATGCCACCATCTCAGCCTGTGTAAAATTACCTGCTGCTTATTCAGGCATGCTGTTTATGTGACAAAATAGCAAATAATAATGGCAGAAAAGATGACTACTTGGAATTTTTTGAGTCTGATTGAATGGCAGAACTTGCAGTACTTGAAAGCAATACTTGCCTTTTTGTAACTTACTTTCACATATGTAGTATTAAGTGAAATCTTTAGTAACTAGATGATTTTCATGGGAATTTCATTCTTACTTCCCAGTCTCTTGCTGGCTTGTTTAGGGAAGTATAAACTCTTTGATTTCAGATGTTTGCAGTCCACTGTTGCCTTTGAGGCTTCTCTTACTTTTCTACTAATTGTGAGATCTTAAAAGCACACACACCACACAGACACACAAAGAGGTTTTCCAAAAAAGGATTTGCAAAACATACAAATTCATCTTAGGTCCAGAATATGTCGAAATGGGTTATGAGTTAATCAAACATAAAGTGAAGGTGTCTTTTTCCCATCAGTTACTTACTACTGTGCTCAGGGAAGAAATTGGTTGACCAGTGGCTGGTATCGGATTAGTAAAACACGCTTGACTGTTTATGTTAAGAGACTTCCATTTTTACAGTGAATTGCTGTTGAAAGCACAGTATGGGACCAGATGTAGTAGTAGTTTTTCTCTTGGTAACATTTTCTGTACTTATTGAGTAGATAGAATAATGTGAGACATTTTTACTTTGTGTAATGCAGTTGTTACTAACCCAGTAGCTGGTAAATTAGTAGTAATCTCGGTGTACATTCAGATAGCTATTTAGAACATACAACATACCCCATAATCTTTGGCAACAATTTTTTTGTAAAGGCTGGTGTTTAACAAATGCAGCTTATTGTAATAGAAACAAACCAGGACGTTCTTCAAAGACACTGGTGTATTTGAGATACTGGTGGTTTTGTGATGCATACAAAATTATTTTAGTGTTTTTTTCCTTGCATCAGTAGAAATGTTTGTGTGTACTTTTAGATCTGATTGTGAATCCCCTTCAAGTTTCCAGTGATTTTATTGGGAGCTGTTTCAGGCTCTGTGAATGTGTAGGGCACATCCCATCATGATAGTTAATATATTTCGAAGAGTGTATTATTCTCCTTAAGGTGTAGTTAAACGTTTAAGATCTCTTATATATCATTAGCTTGCATAGATACTAAGAAAGATTTCTTTTATTCTGTTTTATTAGGTTGTGCTTACAGGAATTGGAGCAGATGAACAGCTTGCTGGGTATTCTCGACATCGTGTTTGCTTCAAAAAATATGGCTTGGAGGGTCTGAATAAAGAACTTGAAATGGAGTTAGGTCGCATTTCTTCTAGAAATCTTGGTAGAGATGACAGGATTATTGGTGATCATGGAAAAGAAGCCAGGTATTACTGTTTCAACTGGTTTTGCCAGTTAGATTCTGCTTTTAGCACTCCCACAGAAAGCTTGATTGAAACTTCTGTGCATTTTATTGGCTCTAAGTTCTGCTGCTGTCTCGTTAATGTGTATTATGTTGTGGGGGTTTTTGGGTTTGTTTTATAACAAGTGGTCTGTAGTACTGTGGAAGAGTTACTTAAGGAAATCTAGCAACTTGAACACTGGATTTCCATCTAGAAGTTTTAAGCACCAGCAATAGATGTTGAAATAGGCAATGTTAAGTTGGTTTTATAATTTCTAAGTGGAACAGTCTTCTGCACATCTTTGAAGTGTTATGATGTGGTCATTTGGAGAATGATAACGTAACATAGAAGCCACATATTCCTGTCCATGCAGGAAAGGCGTGATTGACATCCACTGCCTTTCCCGGTTGATAAATCAGAATAGTTGAAGAATCGTTGTATTTGTGTTCACTTTCTCCTGCCACCAACTTGCCAAACATTCTTCAGGTGTTTTCCAGTAGCAGAGGCATGAAAGGTCTTTTCAGGTGATCTTTGTGCCAGTGTTTTTCCAAATCTGTTCTTCGTTGCACATTTTCAGTTCAGCAAAAAACAAGTTTCAGTGGTGGACGGGCAATGCTGTTAATGATGCTTGTGGTGAGATACAATTGCCTGTTATATTGAGAAGTGTTACTTTAAAATTTATTTTGCTCTTTCATTCTATTTTTCTGATTATCTTCATAATTTTTGTTTTGTATAAACCTAGCATTTCTTATGCTTATTCTTCTTTTTTTCCCTGTTGACTGTTGAAAACTTCCAGCTTCTGAGTTTGAACACGATGTATTATGTTTTCTTTCCCCAAGACAGTGTAACTGCTCTGGAGACTTGCCCTTCAGTACAGTAACACTAACATTTGAGGTACATCTGTAGTTAGGAACTGACGCAGACTATTTGTATGATGTTTTTAAAGGGTCTTTCCTCATGTATACTTTTCCTTCAGGTTTCCTTTTCTTGATGAAGATGTTGTTTCATTCCTCAATTCTCTGCCCATCTCAGAAAAGGCCGACTTGACTTTACCTCGAGGAATTGGTGAGAAATTGATTCTGCGTCTTGCAGCCAAGGAGTTTGGCCTTACAGCCTCGACCATCTTGCCCAAGAGGGCTGTACAGTTTGGATCTCGGATTGCAAAACTAGAGAGCAACCATGAAAAAGCATCTGACACATGCAGCAGACTGAAGTTATTTTCAGTAGATTAATTATAAAGCTCTATCTTGAGATGTTGCATTTGTTCTATATGCAAATTCAGTAAATCTTTGACGTTTTCTTAGAATGTTTGGCCTGTTTTTTTAAATGCTGGGACATTATCATTGATCATCAGAGTAATACACGTAGCTATTGTACTACGTGTATTAGACTAGAGACTTGCTCTGAATGCATCCTGAGGGGGGAAGGGAGGATAGCCAGAGGTTGGGTTGCCCACCCTCCTCCCTAACCAATGTCAATGTCACAGAAAGTGTACTGAATGTGACCAATCTGTCATGTGTATTGAATTCATGTAGTAGATTTTCCTTTGCTGTAGAACAGGGCTGGTCTACAGCTGTGCTTTAGGAGAAGGTTCATGTTACAGTTTTAGAAGGGAGGGCATGGTAAGGAGCTGGCCTGGGTTGACAAAAAGCCAAAAAGAGCTGAGGGTCTCAGGCCTTGTTGCCTCTAAGAGATCTGCCCTCCAAGCGTCACGCTTGCCCTTTCACTACTTGAGAAGCAGACCCCACACACTTTCAGTGTTTTGGGGCCATACTGTGCAGCCTCCCACTCTGTGGCCAGTTCTGCAGCTGGTTGGTGGTCCCTGGCATGGGGCTCCCCCTGCTCTCAGAGAAACTGGGAAGCTCCCTTCTGGCTGTTCTTTGTAGCTTTAGCTCTGCTACTATTTCTAAGTTGCAAAGCATCCATTGTGCACTTCAGGGAGGGTCTCTTTAAGCAAAACAGCATGAAGTATCTCTAAGGGTCTAAGGCGATTTTCAAAATAATTTGTTAAGTCTGTAGAGAAGTATTTATTACAAATCCTGAAGTTTCAGGATGCTTCAGAGCACTGGCAGATTTCTTACCGGTGCTCTGAGGAAAATTGACTCCCTAGTACCTTCTCCTGGGACATTTGCAAGAGTTCTTGCATCATGCTCTAAAGCAATAGAGGTTGAACCAAGAGGATCATCAGGCTGATGAAATGCAGCTGTTGTTCGTTATTATGTCTGTAGTAATGCTGCAGTATTCCTAACAGTTGTGTGTTCACTATTTGTGCTAGGCAAATAGTTTCTTTTCCAAATTAAGAGGCCTGTGATATTTAGAGAAACTTGAGCAATAATTCTGGAATAGTTTTAGGTAGTAGAAAGAAACCTTGTAATTTTGCGTTGGCAAACTGTTCCATTTACCCAGTTATTCATAAGACATTAATTTGTTGTTATGATTTATGGTACACATTATTATTTGTTTCTTGACCAAATGGTTAGTTCCAGGAGGGAGACATTTTAAAATATGTGATGTATTGAAATCAAGTTCTATAATAACCCAGAGCAGCCTACGGGAATGTTAGTCGTCTAATCCTGTCCTTAAGAACTTTATTGTTTTCTTTCAAATATTAGTACAGTTCTTGATTAAATAAAAGCTAAAAAACCTATGTACCTAGAGAGCAGCTCTGCTAGCACCGACAGGTTCAGGTATGCCCCTGTATTAGTAAGAAGTCCATCAGATTTTGAGAGAATTGGCCGTTGGAATTTGCACTTTAAACCTTCCATCAGTTCAGGTGTGAATTACCATCACAGCACTTCTTGTCTGCTTCCTCTAGCTTACCCTAATAACAAAAACTGGACACATCTTGTTGAGTGTTTGATTACATGGCAGAAGCTTGGGGTGCATATACCCAAAACCAAGCCTGAAATGTAAGTAAATGTGTTTAGTCATATTTTAGGAAGAAAACTGTAAATTTACTGATTTTTTTTAAAATTCAAATTTGACATTGATATTTTTATATCTTCTAGATATCTTGTAGACTTTTTACATGTTTAGATAATATATTAATGTATTTTATATATTAAATACTAAAATAATGTCAGTGTTCTAAGCCATTGTCCTATTGCTACTTCTGTGGCTTGTGAAGCTGTAATTCTGTCGGTTGTTTTATTGCTGTAAGCAGTTGAGTGTTGATGGAAACCATCCCGACAGCTGATTGAGTAACTTTCCTCACAGGCTGCTTGTTGTGCATCAGGCTCTCAGGCTCGGTTTGACATGAATATGCTAGGTAGAGAACATAACCCCATTCCAGTGACAGAATTTGATGGCAAGAGGTAAGATCTTTGTTCATCAGAGTAAGATCTTGGGTTTTTTGATGCTTTAAATTTAAGCATGTGAAAATGCCTTTGCAAAAGCACTACAAAACCAAGGTTTAAATTGGAGACAAGCAGAGACTGTGGCTGGAGGTTTCTTTTCTTCCCTTATTTGAGCACTGTAAACTTTAAAATGTCCTGTAGGAGGCAGTGGTTGTATTATTTCATGTAACAAAGCTGCTCATCTCACTATAGATACATTAAATTCCAACTATATTCAATGTACTAACTACACTTTAAAACTTACTCAAACATATTTCCTGAAAATAGAATTTCAAGATTAAATTATTTTTAGAGTTAAAATCTTACTGATTGTTTGACTTTTACTGAATATGCTTTAAAAACAATGATTCCTGAAGTGATACAAAACAATGACATTCTATGGGCTTTAATGTTGGACTCGATGATCTTTGAGGTCTCTTCCGGCCGGATGATGATTCTGTGATTCTGTGATTCTGTGAAGTGATACAAAACAATGACATTCTATGGGTTTTAATAATATGCAGAAGGTTAACACGCAGTCAGGCCCAGGCATTTCTGTCGTGTACATTAAAGCAGTGTAGGGCTGCAAGGGGTGGCCAGATGTCATCTGGTTTACAGCCTTGTTCTGGGTGAGGTATTTGCAGAGCATTCCAAGTTACTTTAATACATATGAATATGTATTAAGTGATTGAGGAATGTATTTCAGTAGGCAACATGCTCCATTACTGCCCTCTAGAAAGCTTTTCCTAACAGTGTTTCTAAGCCTTTTCTGCAAATTCAGCAAAATACTCCAGTCCTTCCTGCAGCGAAGAACAACTGAACACTGTTTTTCTAACACATTTTAATAGACTGAGAGTTCTTCAGTGTATCACCTTCATGGGTTTAGTCAGGTTCTTTCTGCAGAGAGAAAACCCAACCCTGTATTTTTCTCTTACATGTTATTCCTAGAATAAGGACCAAATAGCACTGTATTGTTGATTCGTATTAGATTGGATTCTGTTACAGTCCTACAGATCTACCTCATTGTTCCTGATTGTTATTTTGGTTTTGCTCATCTTGAACGTGTACTCATCTACTGAATTTTATTCTGTTGATTTTTTTTAAACCAGTGGTCATGATATTTGTAAATAGGTTTTCAGAAGCGTTAGCACTGCTTTCAAAATGATATAAGCTGTAGTTTCACCTCTTTTTTTTTTTTTGTGCTTTCCATTCTCAGCCACAAATTAAAAAAAAAAGTTCAGAATGAGACATGAAACAAACCTTTCAAACCTTGTGTGCTCTGTAACCACAGTTTGTCAGAAGGCCATCAATAACTACTTAATGAGCACAGATCTGCAACCAACTCTGTAATAATCATTTTTGCTGTGTAAACTCTCAAGATCTTAACTGAGATGAGATAAACATAATAGTGATCCGTCAACTGTATTTGTAATACCAAGCAAGAAAGCTTCCACAGTGGTAGAATCAAGCTCTCCAGTCCAGACAAAGTAGTTTTGGGAGGTGTGGGACATATCGGAACCACTCCACCTCCAAGATAATAAGGCTGGGTTCCAAAAGGGCATTCTCTATCAGATTTTATAAGATACTTATTTTATAATTTATAAGCATTTATTGTATCGCAGAACACAGGGATTTCTTCCTCCTGTTTTTAGAAAGTTTGGAAGCAGGGAGAAGCTTCTGAGCAGCAGGACTGACTGGTCTGTTCATCCCAAGGAAGCTACTACCAGCACTCAAAACTGGGAAAATTGAGAGATTAGGTGTAATACAGAGGAAAAAAGGTTGTGCTGTTAGTTTCACTAATTCCAGTCTTTCTCCTGTGTTGAAATCAGTGCGCCAGATGTATAATCGCACTGCTGGATGAAATGGGGCCGATGAAATGAGACATAACTCAACCAAGAAGTTAAACTACTTTGTGATTACAGGTAAATTACTCTACCAAAAAATAACTTACTTGTAGTTGAAACCCCATGAAAATGAAACTCCAGAAATGCCACATAGTAAAATGTAAATACTATACACTCTTCGAGTGCTTTCCATTCAATGAGGGATCTTAATTTTTGGAAGATGGTTAAGGATTGAAGGAAAAAATAATGCATGTACCTTAATTTACTTGTTTATCTGTTTATAACTGTCCCACAGATCCCAATTACTTATTTGTATTTAAGCGGAGGCAATTTTAAACATATGCATATGAATTAGAAAACTCTTGTTGAAGAGGTGCTTAATACTTGAGGTATTTATTCCAATGAATACCACTGCAATGAATAATAATAATATAGAAGTGTACTATACTGACTATCAAACGGCAAAAAATTGTAATTTTGTATTACAAAGAACAGGCTTCTCACACCAGCAGCAGAACATGAAGCTCTGCTGGAATTCAGTTGTATTGGCACAGTTAACACACTTGAGATCTTCCAGAAAATCTGTGCTCTCGTGCTCACCTTCTGTAACTTTTCAATCATGGAAGATGAGAATTTTTTTAACACTTTTTTAAAAATTATAAACCCTATATAAATTATGTATTATATTGTTAAGTTAT
>NW_010422358.1:0-249 GCF_000710305.1 Buceros rhinoceros silvestris
GGTTCCTCCATGTTGAACCCAGGACAACACAGCAAATCAGCATTAAACGGTAAGTTAAATTTTGCCAGAATAATGCCTTCCATATAACTTCCGCTACTAGTACTTCATTATTCCTGAAAGACATAATAGTGGTATTAGCTCACAGCCGATGATAAATGAGAGCGTTTCTCCCACAACCACAATATTTTCAAAATATTTTCTCTTCAGGAATGTGTGCACTGATCCTTCTCTTCGTTTAGCGCTTCTCTG
>NW_010422358.1:367-1367 GCF_000710305.1 Buceros rhinoceros silvestris
GCTGTCACCATCTCAAACTTCAGGATTCTGTTTTTGAGCCAATTACTTCTAAGTCAAAAGTACAATTTCATAGGAGCCACGGATTAAATCTTAGGCTCCTTTTACTCAGTTAAATGTCACAATAACCCATAAGATATAGTGTCACACTTTTTACAAGTGCTTCCATGCCCCTTACCCACTGCCCTACCCTGGTCGTTAAAAATAATAAATAGTGTATTTTTCTGCTAGATAGTTGCAGACGTGAAAAGCGAAGTGTCTCAAACACAGTCTGTCAGTTAATTCTTTTAGGTGATAGAGGGATTCCTGAACCTCCTTACACCAGGAATCTTCTGAATTCGCTCAAATTGTCTTCCCACAAGGTCATTATATAGTGAGGCCCTTTCTGCTACATTTGACAAGAAAATATCTCTTCAAGGTTTTGCATGTGTACAGGAGGAAATAAAAAATGCTTTTACTGTTTTCCAGTATTTTTCTGGTCATGCCTAAAAGACTGGTCACCTCAGGATGTCAAGAAAAACTACATCTGATTTCTAGATGAAGATTCATGTTGACAGTCTAGGGCACTCCCCGTAATGTTTGAAGTACAAAGGCTATGAAAGAATTTGTCGATTTTTTACCTCATCAAGGGAGAGAAGCAATTACTCACAAATCTGTGTCCGGCATTAAAGTGTTTATGGAATTAAGACTATTTCTCCTTGCCATAGTGAGTTAAAGCTCTTCCAGTAAGGAACAGCTAAGAATCAGTTTTAGATGATCAGTTATCTAATGCATCCACTTCCTCCTTCTCTTTGCACCTCTGCATCAATTAACTTATTTATATAACAGGCTTCCACTCGGGTGTAAATAGTCACCTCCAAAGAGTCCATTGTCCTCAGAGTAGCTGGTCTGCAGTCATGGACTCTCCCCTTAGCTTGGGCCACTGCTCATGGAAACTTCCTGGGATTGAGTGAGCCCTCAGCCCCCACTTTTGGTGAGTGAATTATTCTTACATGTATATATA
>NW_010422359.1:0-244 GCF_000710305.1 Buceros rhinoceros silvestris
CCCCCCGCCCCGCTCTGGGTGCCAGGGGTACGAGTACGGGGCCCAGCCGCGGGCCGGTGGGAGCTCAGAGCTCCTCCAGTCCGAGCCCCCCGCAGGGACCGCCGCAGCCAGAGCAGCTTGCGCAGAGCCCCCAGGGCCAGCCGGACCTGGACACCACAGACTTGTCAGCCAGACCCCACGCTCCGAAGGGTGACGCGGGTGTTCACGCCTTCGGTCCGGCTCGGCTTCCCCGTAAAACCCGGCA
>NW_010422359.1:394-3018 GCF_000710305.1 Buceros rhinoceros silvestris
CCCGGGAGAGCAGCCCCAGCTTCCTCAGCCACTCTCCCACGCCAAAGCCAGCCCGAGAGCAGGAGCTCACGCACTGCTGCTCCTGGGTCACCCCCAGCCACACTCGCTTTCCTCCTCGCCCCGTTTTCAGAGCTGTGCCACATCAGCTCTCCTCGTGCCTACAGCCCCAGCTGGGGCGCAGGGAACGCGCGATTCCCACGGCATCGGGCAGACTGAGGATGCGCCTCCTTGACCACAAGCACTTCTTGAGGCTTTGGCCTCCACCCGTCGCTACTTCTTGGACTTTCTCCGCTAATTTAGAAGCCAAGTCATATTTAAAGGTGAGTCTCCTACCTCTGAAACCCTTCTCTCCTCGTGCCTACAGCCCCAGCTGGGGCGCAGGGAACGCGCGATTCCCACGGCATCGGGCAGACTGAGGATGCGCCTCCTTGACCACAAGCACTTCTTGAGGCTTTGGCCTCCACCCGTCGCTACTTCTTGGACTTTCTCCGCTAATTTAGAAGCCAAGTCATATTTAAAGGTGAGTCTCCTACCTCTGAAACCCTTCTCAGAAGTGAAAGCATGAGCACAAACATGCCGGGGGTGCTCTCTCGCCGAGCGGGGAACACCCCCTTACAGACCTCAGGAACATTTCACGCGGCGATGCTCCCGTTAAGGCTCCGCCGATTAATTCCATACCGCAGTCGCCAACCCCGGCCCCTGAGCAACCCGCTCCGCCCCAGGGGGAGCATTAAGGAAGGATGAAAGGACCCGGGTCATGTCCCCCAGCACCCTGGCGAGGAAGAGGTGCCTCTCGGTGTTCTCCTGGACAATGCCCAGCTTTCCGGCGGCAGAAATCCCGGTGCTAAGGGCAAGCGGAGCCGCTGTTAACACACCGGCCTGCCAAGGCGGAGGAGAACCACCCCACCGTGCCCAAGGCAGGCATGCCAATTAGGACGGGATTTAGGCCTTAGCAGGATTTACGGTAATTAGAAACGTAACAAATTTAACTTTACAAAGAAATTAATTACGGCAATTAAAACACTTAGCAAGTTTTGCAGGGAATTGATACAGTACTGTATGCACACGGTGCTCACCAGTGCCCGAGGTATTAAAACTCCTTGGGGCACACGTCCAAGGAAAGGCACCGCAGGCGGGGAGGAATTCCAATTCAGATGTAGAATCAGTATTTGCGACGAGCATTTCCTTACCGAGATGCAGCCAGAGGAACACCCCACAACAGAGACAAGGCGCCTCTCTTCAGGGGGACACACGGAGCTGCAGCGCGTGCTCGAGGCTGCTGGAAACGAGGGCGAGACCTTCTGGTGTGGTAAAACCCAGCGTCGAAGGCTCCGGGACGGCCGCTGTCGCAGAGCCCGTCCCCAGAGCTCCGCGCTTGTGACTAACCTGCAAGGGAAGGGGATGGGAATGTCAAACGGGCTGGTTGAGGGGGAGAGGGAGGTGGAAATTCCCAGACAGGCGGAGTTATTCCCATCTGGAATAGCTGAGCGAACACCGTTCACGCGGTCTTCGGCCAAAGCCGCTGGGATTCCACTCCCAGGTGGGTCACTTCGTTGGCCACGTGGAGCTGCGCCACATCTTCTGTTTCTAAGGAGAAGCCCGTCAAGCATCGAAGGTCAAGGGAACAAAGGAAGAGCCACAGTTAGGAGAGTAACAAAATTAATCTTGGCAAAAGTAATGAATTTTATTTACAAGTACACGTAGGAGGATTACAAGAGAAGCACGCCGGGGAAACGCCGCCTCCACGAAAGCAATGGTTTATTGGTAATGGCATTAAACGAAACAGACTGACAGTCTCTGGTTACGGTCAAGCAATTATCCAGGAGTTGTAGATAAAAGTGAAGATCTCTGATTGCGGTAAGGCCTTCCAGTGTCTCGGCGTCCTAGTGGCTCTCTCCTTTTTTGCCAACTACCTGAGAAGGGAAAAGCAGAAGGAATGTTTAAGCACAGAAAGTCCTGCCACGTGTTTTTTGGAGTAAGTCTCAAAATAAACAAGTGCAAGTGAATTTTCAGCCAAGGTAGCACGTTTCTCATGCGCTCCTGAAGCACCAGCAGAGGTCGTGAATCCCTCGGGAGGGTTACGAGGGGTGCAGGACGCCGAGAAACCTTTAGTACTCGGACTGCAAAGCGTCAGGCTCATTCTGAGCAGAGTTAGAACTGCAGCAGAACAGACCACACTCAGACACGTGTGCGCGTGTTTGTGCGTTACACACCCAGCATCAACCTCAGTGCGCCGGGGGGACGAGAGCCGCGGGGTGCTCCGGCGTCAGCCTGTCCACGTCCCCGGGCAGCCCTGCCACACTCCTCACCGAGAACCGCCGGCTGACGGTGCAGCTCAAACCCACCCAGCCAGCTGGAGGACGGCACCTGCCTTCCAGTTATTCCCTGACAAAACGTTTTTCCTTACCAAGTCTCCTTCCACTCTCCAACTCCGCAAACTCCACCTGGAACCAGAAGCAGCTCGGTGCTTCCCCTCTCTGAAAAGGTCCCACTGCCGCCAGACTGGGAGCCGGTCTGCCGGCCTGGGGAGCCGGTCTGCCGGCCTGCAGCAAGCGCAGCCCCGGCACTCTGTGCTGCCAGCAGAGCCTGCAGGTAGCGGCAGCGCCCTGCGGAATGGGGTCTGG
>NW_010422359.1:3079-12491 GCF_000710305.1 Buceros rhinoceros silvestris
CGCCCCCTCGAATGCACTGAGAGCCTGCAGGCAGCGGCAGCGCCCTGCGGAAGGGGGTCTGGTCCCCTTCCTCAAGATCACTGAACACAGCGCGCTCAGCTCTGGCGGGGAGCAGCCGGAGTCCACCTGAACGGCGATTTGAAGATGACGCTAGCGGAGCGTGGCACTTCCCTGCTCATGGTAATGCTGAAATCAAACAGCACCAAACCCGGCACACCCCCAGCCCCGACCTCGGGGAGTCTCAGGGACCCACTGCTCTACTCCTCCCAACCCTGCCCCGTTCTCATTTCTTGTCTAACTTCAAGAGGGAGAGTTTTTCACTCTGCAGCTGCTCTTGGCCAGCTGAGTTACCGCCATCACAAAGCAGTTGATGAGAAATACTTCTAAAGACCATTTTCACCTCCAAGGAACCCTTGACCAGGAGTATTTCACTAAGCTGCAAATTCAATCTAAGCTGAAGGGCAGGAAAATCCCAATTTGACAACATAAGGAAAGAAGAAGAAAAAAAAGAATCAGAAGCCCAATCATTTGCATTAAGATCCAATTAATCAAGTTAAAAAAAAAGAAGGTTAAAGTTGCCAAGAAGCAGTATTTATTCTCTGGGTGTTTTCAAAGCACCAAACTGTGTTCACACACAGATTAAGAAGAAAAAATTAAGACAAGAAAAAAGAAGGAAAGAAACTCCGCAGTTAAAAGATTACAGATTAGGTGTTAGCAAGTGCGGATGTCACTGAACACCACTGATACCAGTCGGAGGCGGAAAGGGACAACACGCCCATGTGTATTATCTGCGAAAATCAATCACACCGACACGGACAGCTTGTCATCACAGGTTCAAGACGCCCATTTCTGCCCATCCCACCCCACCCTCCCAAAAGGGAACAGGCTTATTTACACTGCAACCAAGCACGGGACACGATTCTCTCCTCAGAAGCTCCGTTTTCCTTCCCTTCGCCTTTCCTTTCCTTCCCAGCCACCATCTAGTCCTCCTGCGGTGGGGGTTACAGCCCTTCATTCCCGCCCCAGAGATGACCGTCCTGGAGCAGCCTTTTCTTCTACTGTTGAGCTTTTTCCCAAGCAGCAGCCCAGAGCCCGACAGTGACAAAGCCACCGCTGACTCCACGCTCACTGCTGGACTGGAGACACTTTATGGCTGCGCTCTCTGGAGCGGAACTGGGTTGGTTTGTTTGTGTTAAAGGTATGTATAAAGCGGTTGAGCAAGTAACATCAGGAGGATGCTCTTGGAGAGCCTTAATCAGGCCATGGATGTACACACACTCACCACATCCTGCCAGTGTCTCCCCTGAGCACGTGCCCAGTGCCCCTGGAGGGACCGTAAAGGGTTGTGCTTGCTTACTACTTGCTGATGGGTCACAACAAAGAGGAACACCAAGGTATTAAAAAGTCAAGTCTTGGTAGAGCATTTCACAAGCTGCATCTCAACAGCTTTACAAAATTCAGTATGGGCTGGAAAACGAGTCCAGAAATAATTTGTACAAGGACAGCACAGTGTTCACAGTAATGGTGGGACAGAAATCTGGTAGGACCAAAAGGTAAAGAGAAGTGTCGAAGGTAAGATTTGGAACGGGGAGTGGAGGGGAAGGATGAGCTGATGAGTCAGAAGGTAGAGAAGGCTTTTCCTGGTGGCAGGAGGTGCAGAGGAGGCAGCTCTTGCATCAGTGCTGAGATTGTGGAAGGGGTGAAAGAGATGCTAGACAGGCAGAGGGAGCAAGGGAGGAGCAGCGAGTGAAGGCCACTTCCACCTTAGTGCTACGTGTTAATTCCTTCTGCCTTTTTAGTTCTTTAGCAAGAGCAAGCTAAGCTGAAAAACGAACCAACCATGACAAGAACACAAAAGCAGCAGCACACGGTGCAAAGCAGCAGCTCTGGGAGGAAAGCAAGCCTTCAGCAGAGGGGACAGAAACAGCCCTCGACCTGCCGCTGTTCAGCTAGGCCCCAGCTCAGCCCTGAGCAGCAGATGTTTTATTCCTCAACAGCAGAAATAAACACTACCACACTGGACAGCGTCGGCTGCAGGCTCTTCCTAAAGCTGTTCACAAGTTCACTCCAAGGCTCCCAGGAACCTGCCTAACACTCAGCTATCGATCAGCAGTGAAAAACCCTCGACCTGGCGCCTTTTCTACCCTTCCGGCTGCCTGCCCAGAGGCATCCCACCAAGGAACAGCTTTGTGTGCTGGAAGCAGACCTCAAATGAAGTCTACAGCCCAAGCACAGACTGCTACAGCAGAGTGCAGCAACACCGAGGCCTGAGGTCAGACCCTGGGTGGCCAAGAAATGCTTCTGTCCCTCTTTTCTATCACTCCAAAGACTTCCCTCCTCCCCAGAGGATAGAAATCCAGTTGTGTGTGTCCTGCTCCTTGAACAACACACTAAAACAAGCTTGAAAGCAGCTTTTGTACCTTTAGTCAATCCAGCAATACCAACTACATGCAACAAAACGAAAGGGATGTTTTACAGCGAGAGCAGCCCGTCACAGGAACAAGCTCTGCAGGGATGCGGCAGGGTCCCCGTCGCTGCAGCTTTCAAGATGGGGCTGGACAAGGTGCTGACAGGGTGCCAGACAACCACATCTCGGCTCCCTGTCCCACGCGAGGCGGGACCAGGTGAGCCTCTGAGGTCCCTTCCAACCTGGGCTGTTCCGTGATTCTACGTATGGCCAAACTAACTGGAGTCTCTGGTGAAGGACGGGGCCACCTCCAGCTGCTCGGCACTCCTGTCATTTTTTGGGGTGGATGAACTCCAGCTTTCTAGGTGATGGCACAAGTACTGGGAACTGCCTCCTCATGGAGCAAACCATGACTCTGCTCCCAGCCCGCTGGGTGTCTGAGCACCACACGAGCAAAGGCAAGCTCTCCTCAGCTGTCTGAAGGACACGGGAGCTGTGGTTATGCACCTTGACCGCCAGCTGCGGTAACTGGGAGCATGTCTTCAGACCCGCCCTTCCCAGCTGGGAAGCACAACACACTAGCCTGGTCCCTCGCAGACATATTTCAAATCAACACATCGGTTTTCTTTTTTTCTTTGAAGCTGAGCAGTGATGGGATCAGTGACAAACACGTGACTGGGGTCACAGTAACATCCACTTAAGTCCTTCAAGCGAAATATTTAACAGCTTCTTACAAACTCTTCTCAAACTCAGGGAGCAAAGCATTTCCCCACCTCATTAATCACCTATTTCTACCATCATCAGAAGGGAACTGGGAGCAGCAGGGACAGACCGAGACGAGGCAGATGATCGCAGTGAGGAGTAGTGTGGGTGACTACTCAAGGAGAGGAGAAGAACAATCAGGTTTCCCAGTTGATCTACAAACCTCAGTATAATTAATGCCCAGCACTACATTAAGGTTTCATAGCTGAGAGGGTCACTGGAAGAGAGGAAACAACAGTTACAACTCCCCAAAGTGCTGCAGCTCTGCCAGACTCCAGCTCCCGTGTGTGACGAGGAAATGTTTTAACAGCCAAAGATCAAAACTACCCGGTCAGGAGCGTTACAGAGAGCGTCGGCACGTGTCTGCGCTGAGACAGGGTTAGCTGCTTCCTAACCCAGCAGCGCCTGCTCCCGAGCAGCTCCTCCACACCCGCCGTGACCAGCACAACACTGATGCCGTGGCACTGGCTGGTGCACGCACTCCGCGGGTTTGGCCCCCTCCCCTGCACGGGCACAAAGCCCCGCTCCTGGGTGGTGCCAGGCCACTCCTCTGCAGTGGCTGATGTTAAACTCTCGGTGCTTTCGAAAGCAAAACCAATCTACGGAGATCAGAGGGGACTGAACAGATGAAAGGCTGGGTCAGAGCCGCAGCCCCTCACATGACGGACTGCACATCCACGAGGTGACAACAGGAGTTGCAGGGGATGCCCGAACACCATCAGTACCACCAAAAAAGCCGCACAAACCAAAAGATGTAAGCGGACTGTAAACCGGTTAACGTGTTTCTAGTGCGGGGAGAACGGGAAGTGCTGCGTCAGGAAGGTCTCAAACCGAGATCCAGTTCGTTTTAGTACATTAGAACAGCAACTACAACGTCTCCAAGTTTCGTTGAAAGGCAGCACAACCTGTTAAACTCACTCCTATTTCACTTCACCATCACCTGCAAAGGTATTAAGTTCTACGTGAGGAAGCTAAGATCGAGTTTTGACGTTAGGAATTCCACGTGCATGACGTGTGGGAGAGCGTTAGTGCTTTCCACCCGCTGACGCTGCAGGTTATTTGTAAAACAGGTTGAAGTGCTCCCGATGTTACCGGTCACCCACAGGGTAGTTTGCAGGCAGGTGTTACAGCAGTGTCTGCCCTGCTGCAAAGGCTACAGTTTAAAGCAGTTTATTTTTAAAAGACTTAAGTCGCCAGTAGCTTTCAAGTTTCAATCCTTTCAAACCCATTTCACATTCTCGAAACAAAGGAATCAAGACGTGAGAGTGCCCTGTGGTTCAGCACTAGTACGACTGACGTCAGGCTGAAACAAGGCTCATTTCCTCTTGAAAAAGCAGATGTCTGATATGACAGACACCTTGTGACCAAATCGTTTGCAGATCTCAAAGCTTATCCAGTGCTGCCTGGTGAATAAAATCCTTCAAAGCAGAAGTCAGGTCAACCACAGGTGTCTCACTGGTACATGCTTCTCTACTTCCTGAGCACCACCAGAAAGCAAGTTTCACCACCAAGCGTAAATCTCACGGCTGTTTCAAAACCTACGCTGCCCATAGGGCCCTGTGTTTTCCTACACACATTCTTATTGGTTGTTTTTACGGAGCTGATGAACAAAAACATGTAGGCAAGACCACAGACCTGCGAGATAAAGCTACGCGTTTTCTCTTGGATGCCAAAACTACCTTAAGTGGCGGAACTGTAGTAACACCCAAGTGTATTTGCCCCGTCAACCCTTTTCTGAGCAGGTTTAAAACATTCAAAAGTGTGTTTAAGAAAGAGGACTCACTCGCTTGAAGTCGTTCATATTTGTTGCTTGGACTGGAGTCCCAATGAACGTGAAGTATGTAATTCTTGTGGTCTCTTCATCTCCGTGATTGGACTGGACGAACAACTACAGAGAAAAACCAAACACAGGAGTTACGGTGAACTGTCCATCCCTGCATTAATACACACGTCAGCCGCCCGCGATGTCTGAACTAACCAAATCCACCCTTTCGCCGCTTATCAAAGCCTCGGTAGCCTTTGGAGAAGCTCCTGTCGTCTCAGTTTAAATAACAATTATATAGAGCGCTACTATTTTCCTGGTAGTCTGTAAAAAAACCCACACAGCCTGGATTTCCCCAGATTCCACCTCTGCCCCAGACCACTTCAGCCAGGAAAAACAGGATCTAAGGAGTCACAGTTCACCAGTCGCTGGAATCTGACCCAAATGAAGGTAAACACCGTTTAACCGTGTTTGCAGAGACCCCGCAGACTGTTCACGTGCAGGTCACGAATACAGCTTGCGGGATTACGTGCTTTACAGCATGAATTCTGCATCTGTGACACCCTGTGAAGCCACCCAGAGCTGGAGGGGAACACGGCTCCACGCACTTGCCCGACCCTTGGAAATCTTTTTGTGACACAGTGGAGAAGCAGGAGCTGCACCAGCGCAGCCGTTCCCCGTTCCCAGCAGCTGCCCTGTGCTCAGAAGGGCGCGTAAACTCCTACACAAAGGAGGTGTAGGGAGAGCGAGGGGTAAGTGCTGCAGAAAGTACTCTGCCCACAGAAGGAAGCAAAAGAGCCCGTCACAGCCTGACTGCCGTCGAACAGAGGTGCGCTGTGCTGTGCTCAGAGATTCCACCCCAGGAGCAATAGACATGCAGAGTTCAAGGAGTGCAGAGAAACACAAATGCCCCGGAGGCAGCAGCAATGGAGAGAAGCACCCAACAAGCAGGAAAAAACCAGCATTAGATATGCTGAGTTACAGAACTAATAACCCAGGCGAGCTAAACCTATCCAGCCTGGCAGAGACACTCATCAGGGAAGGGTGAACGTGCCAATGCTGCCCCGGACGTGTCAGGAAGCGTTTTCATTCACACAGGGCAGAAAAGCAGGACACTGTGTCATTAGGAACCAACGGAAGGGTTTTATCTGCAGGACCACACGAGAGCTCTGTGACCTGCACCGAGAAGCCGGGTGTGGACAAGGTGACTGGCCACCTCGCTTTCAGGAAGTCTGACACGGGGACTCCAGGTTTAGCTGGGGAAGCAGGGGAGCACTGTGGCAGTGCCCACACAGGCAGAACATCTACTTCATCCCCTGATCGCTCATCTAGTGTTTGCCCACCGTCCTAAGGCTGACACGGGGTTGTATTAACGAACAAATACATGTCAGCGCAGCGCTGGAGGACATAAGCCTCTGTGACCAATCTCCATTTCGTCTAGGGGAGGATAAAGCTGGTCACAAAGGTAACTCCAGAGCGGTAACAGACTCAAAGAGGAGTTATTTAGGGTAGAGAGCTCTCTAAAAGACAAAGGTGATGGGATGAAGACCCCTCACAGAGAGCTGGTACTAAGCTGAAAGACGTGGCGAGCCCTCCGCGTGCTGCGCAGAGGACTCGGCCGTTTCTGTGGGCAGATTCCTGCGGAACTGGACTCCTCGTCTCCAGCTCTTCATCTGAAGACAAGACCCTCGTCAGATGAGCAACCCGAAGGTTGGTCAAGCCGCAGGCTGTGTTAACAGCACACTAACAGCGACCCTGACGGCTCAGACCCGGTTAGAAGAGACGCATGTGCACGTAGCCCTGTCTCACTTTAAATTCCTGCAATGCTTTTAGCCTCAACACAGCGAGCAGTGGGCAGAGAGGGTCTAGGGACACCCACGCCGAAACCAAACGCGCGGGGCGCTTTAAAAGCCTGGGGAGGTGTCATTCGGCCCGCGCAGAGCTGGGAACAGCAGCTTTACTTACAGTTACACTGTTAACATTCTGAAATTTTACATAGCGAAGCTGGACAATACCATCTTCTTTAATATCATCTGGCGTCAGCTCCAGGGCTTGAGTGGGTTCGCTTCGCTCTGCTTCTTCAAAATCCATGGATCGCGGAAGGTTGATGAAGATCTTTACGTACTTTGGACCCTGCCCTGTGTTCAAAGACAGCAGTGGTGTTCCACTGTTCAGCTGCCCTAGGAGCCCACGCGTATCACAGCCTCTAGACGCCACCGAGGGCAGCGCCAGCTCCCGCAGTTCTGGTATCTTATCCTACCCCACCACCCCGCGCACTGGCGGGCATCCAAAGCTGCGCTACTCGTCTTATGTGTCAGAGATGGAATTCCACCACCAAAAATCCAACAAAAATCTAAACAGACTCGATTTTCTGGGACATCTGACATAATTTTCTAATGTAAACTGAGTTACCAGGAAAAGTAAGCTACACCTTTCAGGAGCTCTCCCATGAATTCTGGAATTAAATCTAAATTCCTCTGTGCGGCACATTGAACCACGGTAAATACTTACTTTTGCATCACACCAAACACCCACGCACGAGCTCAGCAACAAATTCTCTCATTTGGTTTTCGTGTAATTCATTTACAACAACCATGCTGGAGGATCCTCAGAAGGCAGAAAGGTCCCAGGGCCAGCAGTGTCGTTTTTAAGAGAAGTCAGCTAAAAGCGGTCGCAGCTCTGGTTTCAAATACATGATTAAACAGACGCTTCACTCACCGTTATCTGGCCCCTGAAGTTTCATAGAATAAAGCTTGACAGGTTGACTGAAAGCGACAGTAATAAGCAGCTGTGGAGAAAAGAGAGGTGCTGTTAAACGCTGTTTCCTACATCCTGAAAAACAAAGCCGGCACAACAATTAACCAGAGGTCGGTCTAAGCGTTGAAATAAAATTCAGTAGTTACCTCACGACACTGCACCAGTTGGTCACTCTAAAGTGTCAGCAAATGCTGTCCTGGTCGGAATTCCTTCCGTACATACAGGGATGTGACACTGGAAATGCCTCCCCGAGCTCTGCATGCTCATTTTACCGACACCCTGCCTCTACCTCCCACCCCAACTCACCCCACCAGAACAACAGAGAGCAGACGAGCCCTTAAAAGCAGGCTTGCAGAGCAGACCGTACCTGGAAGTACCTCACCTAAACCCTCCACCGTACCTGCTCGTCACAGTCCGATTCCAAGTAGGTCGAGTCTTTGCGTAAACAGTTATCGAACCCGTGCTCGTCGCTCTCGTTCAGACACTCACAGCCGGCTTTGTTGATAAACGGCATCAAATCCATCTGCAAGGGAAAGCAAGAGCGTGGCTGAGCGCACCGTGAACTCGTCTGGGGTCAGCGAGCGCTGGAAGGAACGAAACTTCTCATTCAGCACCTTAGAAGAACAGGATGCACGGAAAACCTTGGTGATGCACGGAAAACCTTGGTGATGCACGGAAAACCTTGGTGATGCACGGAAAACCTTGGTGATGCACGGAAAACCTTGGTGATGCACATCACAAGACTTTCCAAACAAAAACCCACAAATCCTGGGGTACTTGGACGGATCCTGCTCTTGGCTGAACGACGCTTCCCGCTCCGTTCCACATCCTGCCCCCCAGAACACAGCTGGCCACTCTGGGAATAAGAAGTTGGATATGGGGAGAACTTCAGACACACTTTCGATAAACAAGACCCCCACACTCTTCACCATGAAACTGCTTGTTTTGCTGCTCAGCTCTTCTGCCAAGGTCCAGTTAAAGCTCCGAGCCTGCAGGCAGGGGCAGGACAACCTGAGAGCCAGAGAGCCACAACTTCCTGCCTGCAACTGAACTAAACCAAGTCCAATCGAAGCACAGTAAGACAAGCTAAAAATCAAGTCTTCCGTATCTTAAGGCCTGAAGTATCAACCTCTCACACCGTAACAACACAGACTCCAGCTCAATATACAGTCACAGAACAGTCCAGACATAAAGGAACTTCTCGGCGACAACCCAAAATACCCTTCTTAAAGGGAGGGATTAGGTCCCACAGGATGAAGTGTCACTCCTGAAGAGCACACACCGGCCTGGAAATTGCTGTGTGCAACAGCTCAGGCTACAGCTTGATAGTACCAACAGGCTGCTGAGAGCACAACCACCTGCTTCCCGCATGTCACTGCCCCGGCTCCTGCAACAGTGTCATTCTGAAAGTAAAACCAAAACCCTTATCCCCTCCCAACAGCCAAAGGAAGGCTCAGCTCCCAACTCACGTGCTCGGGAGAGAAGGTGCCTGGAGCCAACACCAGCCCCGTCTGGGTCAATAAACCAGCATTTCAAACTACCACTGGGAGGTCACAGGGGCTGCCACAACCCGAACGCACTCAGGACTTGATCCACAGGGGTACGACACCACCTCCCGCAGGGTTAACCTCTAACAGAAGATGGTGCGGTCACCTCACAACCAACCCAACCGCGCAGAGCTGAACCGGCCACTCGAGTGACTGTCAGCGCGACCAGGGCTCCAA